>NC_090444.1:450570413-450870691 GCF_031143425.1 Pleurodeles waltl
GGGATGAGGGCCTGTGGGTGCCCCTGGGCCAGGCCTGACTTTGCTGAGTAGGTCCCATGTTAGGCAGGGTTCTGATCTGAAAGTCCTCCAACCAAGCTAGTAGGCATCCACTACTGGGCAGGGGTGTGTGGGTCTCAGGTATGCTACAGTTGGCAGTATGTGTCCCTATCAATGGGCTGGTGATTAGCATTGTAACTGGTAGTGCATTGCCTAGTACGTAGGGCTATTCCCTGTGTGTGAGTGTGTTGTGTACGCCAACCGTGGTGTTGGTGCTGCCATTGAACAAGTGTATCCTTTGTCTCTCCCTCCTCCCTCTTTTGTTTTGTTACCCTGTCCTTATGTGCATTAGCATCATCTGGCGGAGGAGCAGAGGCACAGGCGATAGAGGGAGCTGGATCCCACAGGACCCTGGAGGCCGAATCCACTGACCATGAGGGCACCGGTAGGATGGAGAGCGAGGGGAGCACCACGGCGGAGACTGGAGGGGACACTTCAGACATGAATACCTCCTCCGATGGAAGCTTCCTGGTGGTGGCAGACACCTCTATGCCCAACCCCAGCCACAGGTACAACCGCCACCACAATACCAGCACCGCCCTCCCAGCAGCCCCTCAGTGAGTTGCCCCTGCCCGCTCACCCAGGAGGGAGGGCATTTCCTTCGCCCCACACACCTCAGGCCCTGCCCCAGTCAGCTCTGCTGCCCTGAGTGAGGAGGCTATTGACCTCCTGAGATCCATCTCTGTTGGGCAGTCAACCATTGTGAATGCCATCCAGGGGCTGGCAGCCCAAATGCAACAGTCCTCTGCATTTCTGGAGGGCATTCACACTGGCTTGGCGGCCCAACAGAGATGAATCCAGGCTCTGGCCTCCTCTGTGATGGCAGCCATTGTCCGTGTTTACACCCATCCCCCTCCAACTTTCTCCATTGAATCCCATTCCCCTCAGCCCCAATCTATCCCACTTACACATGCAGATGATCAGGCACCCAGGACAACACACAAGAGTGGACATGGCAAACACAAGCACCACACCTCATCCCACAGGCACTCAAACAAACTCCATCCAGATACAAACATACCAATATCCACTGCCTCCACTATATCCCCCTCCTCCTCCTCATCCACCTCCCTCCCAGTCGCATCTCCACTCACACCTGCATGCACTACATCCTCATCCACTACCACCATCACCAGCACACCTATCAGTGCACACCCCTCACTGGCAGTCACCACCCCCACATCCATTCACACGTCCCCTGTGTCCTCTCCCACTGTGTCTGTGCCCCTCCTCTCAAAGTACACAAACGCAAGCACTCAGACACCCAATAGCCATCCACCTTACAACAGCATCCAGCCCATGCACCTGCACCCAAACACTGCAGACTGACACCTCCTACAACCACTCCCTCTTCCTCCACTCCGAAAACATCTCCCTCTCCCCGCCCCAATTTCCCTACGAAGCTTTTCCTCTCCATCATTGACCTCTTCCCTCCCCCTCCCCCCATCCTTCATGCCAGGCCAGGGTGGTCAAAACCCAGGCAAGGACCTCAGCCACCCAGTCCACGGGCACAGTAGTGTCTCAAGCAACTCAGGGTTGGAAAGGATCCCAGCCATCCAGCCAGCCAGGCGGAAAGGGTGCCTGGCCCAAGTGCTGCAGGAAAGAAGGACAAGGAGCCAACCCCAAGTGCTGGTGGAAGGAAGGGCAAAGAGCCAGCCCCAAGTGCTGCAGGAAGGAAGGGCAAGAAACCAGCCCCAGTTGCTGGCAGCAAGGGCAAGGGGCCTGCACCAGTAGGCGGTGAGGACAAGGGGCCTGATGGTGGGACTCAGTTTGAGACCCCACCACCAACGATGGTGGTGCAGCCGTCCGAGGCTGCAGGGCATGGGCTGGAGCCTCCCCCCACCACCAGCAGCTCCACCAGCAACACTGCCACCAGCACCAGTGGGCAACCGTCCGAGGTTGCAGGGAATGGGATGGAGCTTCCCCCCACCACCACCAGCTCCACCAGCAGCACCAGTGGGCAGCCGTCCAAGGCTGCAGGGGATGGGCTGGAGCCTCCCCCCACCACTGCCAGCTCCACCTGCAGCAGCACCACTGCCACCACTGAACAGCCATCACCGCCAGTGGACAGTGTGTAGTCCTGCGTCCATGGGCTATTGTGCGGCCTGGCCCCTGAAAATCCTGTGGGTATGATGCCCAGCTGAGAGACTGTGACCTTGAACTCCCCAAGATCTGCATCATAGGGCACAATGCCCCTCCAGTACCAGTGGAGATGCCATCCACTCACCCCATCCTCTCCAGGATGAAGCTCACTGGGCACAATGCCCCCTCCAGAGCCAGTGGGCAAGTCACCCTCTTGAGAGACTGTGGCCTTGCACTCCCCAGAACCTAGCACTGGGCATGTTGCCCCCTCCAGGACCAGTGGCGTTGTACCATCTTCCGGCTGAGGTGCCCACCCGTTCCCCATTCCCCTGAGGTGCTGGGCTATTTTTGACCTGATGCCCCTGCAGTGTTCTCTCCATGTTGGTGTGAAGTGGGGCCTTGGACTTTGTAATGTGGCCCTGTGGCCCACGAACATTGAGGACTGGGCAGTGTCCCTACATTTGTAAATATGTATATACTTTTTTATTTAGATGCACGTATTACTACTATTTTATCTCATTACACTCTTTTCAATCTATAGTAGTTGTCCTTGCAATATTCCTGAGGGGTACGGGGTGTATATGTTATGTTACTGCAACTGTATGTGTGTATGGTGTATGGTGTTGGGGGTGGTGGTGTTGCATGTGTGTGTCACTCTCTTTTTCCTCCCCCCTCCCCTGTGTGCTAGGTGGCTATACTCACCATTGTCCTCTTCGCCGTGGTTGGTGTTCGTAGTGGAGCAGCACGTAGAAGAGAATAGGGAAGACATGCAGCTTGAGCTCCATGGCGTCATGGTTGTTCCCTGAGTCTCCACAGGTGAGCCCTTTGACTTTTGTGCAGTGTTTCCGCCAGGCTTTTGATGTTAGTGGTACCGCCCCGGAAAAGGTGGCAGATTGGCCTCTCATAATCCAGTGAGCAGAACATTGTCGCCCGCCTGGCTGTAGGCGGTTACCGCTGTGGTGCCTATTGATTCTGTCCTGGCGAATCAATAGGCACCACGGCGGTAACTACCTACAGCCAGGCGGAAGACAATGGTGAATCGGTCAGTGTGTTATAGTGGTTGTCTGTCTGAGCTGTTTCTGCCATGGTCATAATTTGGCAGTAATTACGGCCGGCATGTTGGCGGTATTAGCTCCACTTTATCACCAACCGTCATGGTTGTAATGAGGGCCTTAGTCACTTTTCTTTGAGATTTTCTTCACAGGACGAACCTGCAAGTCAGGACGGGTCGCGGTTGAGGCAGGTTGGCTAGAGCTGCCTCGACGGGTCGGTACCTTAATGGGGCTTTTTTTCCAAAAGTTTTCCAAACTTCTCCAAACTTCTGGATCTTCTTCTAGATGTTGTTTTACGGTTCTTTTGAGGTCCACAGCGCACCTCAAGGTTCCAAAAGCCCTGAGATGCTCCTTGAGGGTGCGTACTACAACTCCCAGAATGCACTTGGCACAAACTATAAATTGGCCAATGGACAGTGGTTAGCTGTTCAATTTCTTCAGGAGTTGGTGCAGAGGACTCTGGTTAGCAATTTTTCACCTGTAGCAAACAGGGAGTCCCTTCTTGAACCAGTTGAAGCCAGGCAAAGTCCTTCTTGTGGTGAAGCCCGAGTGTGCAGCTGGTATCGTCCTCCAGAGTGCTGTGTCCAGGTGCAGGTCAGGGGTCCGGCAGGGCAGTCCTTCTTCTCTTGCAGTTCTTCCTTAATGGAATCTTGTAGGGATCTGAGGTTGTGGTTGCTGCTCTGCCATATTTATCCTTGCTCTTGGGAGAAAAACAGGGGGATCCTGGTTCTCCAATCAGGTGCAGGGTGCTTCCACCTCTTATCACCACTTCCTGGGAAGTGTGGCAAAAATCAAAACCAGGGAGCAACATTCCTCAAAAATCTGTCATGGCTGAAACTTATTTTTGAAGGTTTAATCTGACTGAGCCCCCCCACTGGTGTGGCAAAAAATCTTAAACACACCCTTCTCCTGCCCTCTCCTAATCTAATCAGGGGGTACCTAATTGTCTGGGTTTGCAGGATGTGAAGGAGGTGCTGGGTTGCTCCAAATGTCTTTCTCTGCCTTTGAAGGCCAGTTTGGCAGCCCTCCCCCTTCCTGCCTTTCCATCTGCTGAGGGAAGACCTCCTTCCCCAGGCATATCTCTTTGTGTTTAGCCCAGGCTACTTCACAACTCATCAAGGCAGGCTGGCCAGGCTGCCAGAGGCTGGCCAATACAGCAAAGCACTACAGGGCTGAAGTTGGCAACTGTTTAGGTAAAGTTTAAATCTTTTTACCTGAACAAGTTATATTAAATCCATCAATTGCAAGATGTGGGATTTATTATAACAATTAATTTGACACCAACCGTGAAATATCTGTCACTTAAGGGAACTTTATAAATTAAAATAATGTCTCCCTATTCTAGCCTGTGGAGGCCATTCACTACAATGAGGGAAAAACTAATGTGGCTGTTTAACCTCACCAGGGCTTATAAAACTATTTTTATAAGATCCCTGACTATAGTTATATGGCACCCAACCATAGGGACACATAGGGCAAACCTTAAGGGTGTCTTATATGTAAAAAAAAAGGTAGTTTAAGACTTTGGAAGTACTTTTAATTCCAAAGTCGAATTTGTATGTAAGTTGAATTTAAAAGCAGCCAGCAAGGCAGGCCTACCTTTAAAATGACACCGGGCACCTCCGCCTTGCACCTATGGGTGCACTACCTATGCTGGGGTCCCTAAACCTACATGCCCTACCATATACTAGAGACTGATAGGTAGATTGGCATAGCCAATTATATTTAGCCTAATTTGCATAATCATTTTATACAGAGCACAGGCCTTGGGAGCGGTTAGCAGTACCCACTGCACCATCAGAGTCAGGAAAACACCAGCAAAAAGTGAAAAATGGGGGCAAAAAGTTAGGGGCCCTCTGCAATCAGCCCTGTTTTCTCACACATACTCTCTGCGCACGGTGAAATTTGGAAATTGAAAGCAATTGGCAGAACAGTTTTGAATTGTGCATTAATAAAACTCGCTGCTGCTGGCTCTCAACAATGTTGCAAATGTTTACAATGCAGCACTTTCTGCACACATGTATTGAAGGCCTGTGAACGTTGTAGAGGTCCTGCAGATGGCACAATCCCCTTTACCCAATACGAAAAAGTGGAGCTAGAGAAGAAGAGAGGAGTACATACTAGAAAATGGACGCTAGAGACATTCAAGGAGAGATGAGTGAGAGGAAAAGATTCAGAAGGGAAAGCACTAAATGAAAACAGAGAAATGGGAAAAGGCTGGGACAATTAAAGAGAATGGACGAGGGAAAGAGGAACTAAAGAAGTAGCAAGGGATGAAAGAAAAGAGCGGGAGAATGAAGATGAGGATGTAAAAAGAATGTAAGCGTGAGAGAGAGAAAGGGGTGCAAATATAAGAGGACGAGAGCAATAAAAAGATGACCTCTACAAGTAAAATGTGTGAAAATAGACATGGAGCGAAAAGAAGTGGTAATAAAAAAAGCATTTCACTCTCAAAAACAGTAGCCCTTTTCATCGACTTTTCAAGTTACCGAAATCTTTACGTCAGTACACTCAATCTACAAACACAAAGGCGGTCATTCTGACCGCGGCGGGCGGCGGTAGCCGCCCGCCATGCAGTCACCGCCATTTGGCCGCTCCGCGGTCAAAAGACCGCGGAGGCCATTCTGGCTTTCCCGCTGGGCCGGCGGGCGCCCGCCAAAGGAGCACCTGCCGGCCCAGCGGGAAAGGCCCTGCAACATGGAAGCCGGCTCCGAATGGAGCCGGCGGTGTTGCAGGGGTGCGACGGGTGCAGTTGCACCCGTCGCGATTTTCACTGTCTGCTATGCAGACAGTGAAAATCATGCTGGGGCCCTGTTGCATGGGCAGTGGCGGGCCCCCAGGGGCCCCACGACACCCGTTCCCGCCATCCTGTTCCTGGCGGTAAACACCGCCAGAAACAGGGTGGCGGGAAGGGGGACGGAATCTCCATGGCGGCGCTGCAGCGCCGCCATGGAGATTCAGCCCAGACAGGAGAAATCTGGCGGGAAACCACCTGATCCCCTTTTCTGACCGCAGCTTTACCGCCGCGGTCAGAATGGGCAGGGAAGCACCGCCAGCCTGTTGGCGGTGCTTACAAGGTCCTCCACCCTGGCGGTCGATGACCGCCAGGGTTGGAATGACCCCCAAAGACTTTTATGAACAAGTACTGAATATGACCTTTTCACAGCCTTGTCCATCCACAGCTCCAAAATCACTTTTAACTCCGACTTCTTTCTATCTACTGGCTTGACTGCAAATTAGAAATTTTTATAAGCCCTATTAGCACGTTGACCATCAAAAAATACATCAATGAGGACATCCACCACAAAAGATGATTTCCACCGCTTACTGATCAGTATTGTGTCAGTAACCAAAGGACACATTCAATAGTAGCAGACAGAATGTTTCCCCAAGCCTGTCGTCTTCAACCATATACCAGACATCCAGTGTGGAAAAAACATATTTGACAGACAAAACCTCTGTTTCTTCAGAGACCTCGCCATTGTTTCTGTCTATGAAGCTCTCACTTTCCTAGCAACCATGTCTCACTCTAAGCCAATCTCAAAACCCTGCTCAACAACCAGAACACAATCACGGAAAAGAATGTGGAAACAAATATCCTAAGTAAAACCTGGACCACTATCTAAAGCTTTCTGCACCTTTGCAACCTTTATAACCCCAAAGAATTGCAAAGAACAAATGTTCCATTCTTAAGTAAGAAATACATAAAAATTTGCTTGTTGACCTCATGGGACTCACGATGTATGTTTCCCCACAAGCAGATCACATAAAGCAAACTTCTACCAAGCAAACACTGCAAACAGCACTCTTCATGACCAGCTCACGCAAATATATTGCTATGAAGCATATATTGACACAGAAGTTGAGCAAGATCAGATTTCACAAAGACAGCACAAAATAGGCACACAACAATACTGTCTACCCATGACATATGAATCCCAAGTGGACCACATTTGAAGCATTTTCACATAGGTATTGAATTGACCTCACAGATGGACGTGCTGGACTTTCTCTCTTTGTTGCCTCAGGTACCGGGGGTGAGTCCCGGCAGCGTTTCTTTCGGGGGCAGAGCCAAGCCCTTTGAAGAGCCAATAAAGATCGGAACGCACTCCCACTTCGCGGGACGCGCTGGACTTTCTCTTTTTGCTGCCACAGGTACCGGTGGTGAGTCCCGGCAACGTTTCTTTTGGGGGCAGAGCCAAGCCCCTTGAAGAGCCAATAAAGATCGGATCGCGCTCCCACTTCGCGGGACGCGCTGGACTTTCTCTCTTTGCTGCCGCAGGTACCGGGGGTGAGTCCCCGCAACGTTTCTTTTGGGGACGGAGCCAAGCCCCTTGAAGAGCCAATAAAGATTGGAGCGCGCTCCCGCTTCGCGGGACACGCCAGGGCCAAGGGCGGACCCGTCCTTCACCTGTCATCGACCGGAAGAGGCTGGGCTGCCCCCCCCCCTTAATCCTTTCTCAGGGGCTTCGGTGAACGAGTTAAAGTCAAGCAGTTCTGACTGAAGGAGGAGAAGGAGGAGTTTCTCTTTCTTATTTTAGATATTCAAGACATTTCTTTAGATACTCTGGCCCTCATTACAACATTGGCGGTAAAAGGCGCTTACCGCCGTGCAGAAGACTGCCAACACACCACCGCGGCCGCGGAATTCCGCCACAGCTATTATGACCCACATCTCGGAATCCGCCAAAAGTCAGACACCCACACAAGTCCGCCACACCAAAGGTCAGTGATAAACTGGCGAAAACAAAACCTCCATCGTCACGCCAACAGAAATACGCCCACACTATCACGACACACGAATCCACGCGCTCAAAATACACACACTCTTACAAAACTCAGCCACATTGGACAATTCGAAATACACACACCTGATACACATACACACACCACTCCCACACACCCAATACAATATAAAACACACACCCACATCACCCACAAACCCCCACGACAAAAAATTCCGAAAGAAGGCCAGAGAGAGACACCGCCAGCAAGAACAACAGCATCCACAGGCACACAACACCATCACCCACACAACTTCCATGCACCTCACACAACACCCCACTACATATCAGCACACTTATCACCACACACATCACCTACTCCACCCCATGGCACGGCAAAGACACCCCAGGTTCTCGCAGGAGGAGCTCAGGGTCATGGTGGAGGAAATCGTCTGGGTGGAGCCACAGCTATTCGGAACACAGGTGCAGCACATCTCCATAGCTAGGAAGATGGAGCTCTGGTAAAGAATAGTGGACAGGGTCAACGCAGTGGGACAACACCCAAGAAATCGGGAGGACATCAGGAAGAGGTGGAACGACCTACGGGGGAAGGTGCGTTCCGTGGTCTCAAGACACCACCCGGCGGTTCAGCGGACTGGAGGCGGACACCCACCTACTCCCCCACAACTAACAACATGGGAGGAGCAGGTCTTGGCGATTCTGCATCCTGAGGGCCTCGCAGGAGTAGGTGGAGGAATGGACTCTGGTAAGACAAAGCTTTACTATTACATCCCCCACCCTACCTGCATGCTATCACATATCCCCACCCTCACCCTCACCCCCAGCACCCCAACTCCTCACATATGTCCCAACATCACAAACCACACATCCCAACACCAAGCCCTGCATGCATCAACAAAGCATGGACACCCATCATCAAAGCATGGCCACTGCACATACTCATACACCCCCCTAAACCATCATCACACAAGCTCCCACACAGGAATGCTAGCACTGGGGTACACGGTCACCCACCCATTGCACACCATTACACACACAGATTTAATAAACATCCTTTTATACCCCTGCCGGACCCCCACCCAACGTCACCGGACAGGAGGGTCCACACATGTCCACACCACCAACAGAAGAGGCCCACAGTGATGACAGCACCTCTGTCCAACTGGATCTAGATGACCAGCCAGGACCATCGGGGACCTCTGGACAGTCGGTTCCCTTCACACAGGCACAGGCCACCACAGACCTTCCCCCCTCTGGAAACACCAGCACAGCACCCACCCAGCGGGCCCATACCTCCGTCCCCAGGACACATCAATCAGCTGTGTGTCCACCACTACAGGGAACCCAGGATAACCCACCAACCCAACAACAACAGGGACCTGGGGGCAGTGGTAGTGGGTCCAGGGGACCGAGGCCCAGGAACACAGGGGAACTGGGAGGGCTGCTGTGCGACAGGGGGCGTACAGGCCAAGGGAACCCACTTTCCACAAGGCCCTCTCCTCCATCATGGGAGCCTACCACCACTCCCAGGAGACGATGGCAACGGTACTGGCCAAGTTTCAGGAGACCCAGTGCATGCAGGAGGAACAGTATATGGGCTTCAGGGAGGAACTCAGAACCATCAGCTCCACCCTGGGCACCATCGTAGGGGTGCTGAAGGAACTACTCAACACCAGGAGGGACACTGTGGCACTACAAGGGGCCCCTGACACTAGCATGGATGATGAACTGCCCACCACCTCTGCCGGTGCTAGTGGACAGGACGCCCCGCCACAGGACCACCACACCAGCACCCCACCCCCTGCAGACGGAGAACCACCCCACAAACGGTCCCTGAGATCCAGGAACAAGACAGAAAACGATGCCAAGACCCCCGCCAAGAAATGAGACCACCCTGATTGTCATCCTACTGTCCCACTTTGTCACCCTGTCCATAATTAAACTGCCCCAGCTCCACTTCCTATGCCCATATGGGCAATGCACCTGTGAGACTAATAGACTGGACTCTGCCATGGACACTCCTCCGCCATCACCCCTCAGCATTTCACTACCCCCTCCAATATTGAGCACTTAAATAAACACACCTAAAGCACAAAATGATCTGGAGTCTGTCTGTGATTTCGAAATAGTGTATTAGCAATTACAGTGCTAAAATGTTTTTCAAATAGTAATGTCAACATACCTATGTCACACAGCTCTAGTCCATGAGGAATCTAAGCAGATGTCACACAGTGGGACCCACATCTGTGAAATCGTAAGGGAAAGTGACAACTCAGTGACCATACACTGGGTGAAAACAACAGACAGGAGAGAGGTAGTAGTGTCAAAGTACATGTAGTAAGCAGGTTTGGATTTCTACCTGTGTCTCACTGGAAATATTGCAGGATCACTGAGTCCCTGTTGTGCATGTCTTCTTCCTCTGCTTCCTCCTCATCACTGTCCACAGGTTCCACAGCTGCAACAACACCGTCATCTGGACCATCCTCCTGCATAAAAGGCAGCTGGTGTCGCAAAGCCAAGTTGTGAAGCATACAGCAGGCCACGATGATCTGGCACACCTTCTTTGGTGAGTAGAATAGGGATCCACCTGTCATATGGAGGCACCTGAACCTGGCCTTCAGGTCCGCTCGATCACCCCCCTAGTTCGCCCATGGGCCTCATTGTAGCGTTCCTCTGCCCTGGTCCAGGGATTCCTCACTGGGGTCAGTAGCCATGACAGGTTGGGGTAACCAGAGTCACCTGCAAATGGCGAGGGACAACTGTTAGACACACACTAACCTGGAGGGATAACACCAGACCCAGACAACCATTCCCGCTGACTCGCTTCCAGGTGCTCACCTAATAGCCACACACGGTGCCTCTGGAGTTGACCCATCACATAAGGGATGCTGCTATTCCGCAGGATGTAGGCGTCATGCTCTGAGCCAGGGAACATGGCATTCACATGGGAGATGTACTGGTCTGCCAAACATACCATCTGTACATTCATAGAATGATAACTCTTCCGGTTTCTGTACACCTGTTCACTCCTGTGGGGGGCGGGGGGCAAAGCCACATGGGTCCCATCAATGGCACCTATGATGTTGGGGATATGTCCCAGGGCATAGAAATCACCTTTCACTGTAGGCAAATCCTCCACCTGAGGGAAAACGATGTAGCTCCGCATGTGTTTCAGAAGAGCAGACAACACTCTGGACAATACGTTGGAAAACATAGGCTGGGACATCCCTAATGCCATGGCCACAGTTGTTTGAAAAGAGCCACTTGCAAGGAAATGGAGCACTGACAGCACCTGCACTTGAGGGGGGATTCCTGTGGGATGGCAGATTGCTGACATCAGGTCTGGCTCCAACTGGGTACACAGTTCCTGGATTGTGGCACGGTCAATGCTGCATTGGTTCACATTGGACCCTATGGGTCCCAGGAGCCAATGACGATGTCTGCCGGCGGTGACGGTATGCACCGCCGTGGACGTGACCGCCATTTTCTGTCTGTTCAATCACTCGATACCTGATCTTCGACAGGAGAGCTACACTGCAAGTGCTGCTGTGACCTCGGTCTGGAAGAGACAATGACTCGTGTGTCTGTGGAACGGGCCCCCGCCTTCACATCAGAGGAGTTGGAGAAACTCGTGGATGGGGTCCTCCCCCAGTACAACCTACTCTACGGTCCTCCAGACAAACAGGTAAGTACACAGGGAGCATGTTGTATGGGCTATGCCTGTGTGGAGAGGGCTGGATGGAAGACGGAAGGGGGCAGAGTGCTGCGTGCATGAAAGACGGTGAATGCATGTGCCACATGGCAAGGGAAGCGATGGGGGCCAATCACTTTGACGGTGCAGTTGGTAATGACTTCTCTTCTTCCCCTGTACATTTCATGTAGATCAGCGCCCACCAGAAGAAAGATATTTGGCATGCCATCGCCAAGGACGTCCGGACCCTGGGGGTCTACCACAGACGGAGCACCCGCTGCCGGAAAAGATGGGAAGACATTCGCCGCTGGAGCAAGAAGACGGCAGAGACTCAGCTGGGGATGGCCTCTCAACGTGGGAGGGGTGCCCGTCGCACCATGACACCCCTGATGTTCAGGATCCTGGCGGTGGCCTACCCGGAGTTGGATGGGCGCTTGAGGGCATCACAGCAGACACAAGGGGGTGAGTACACTCTCATTCTGCTGACTTTGCGTGCAGTGGAGTTGTCTGGGTGGGGTAGGAGGGCTGTGGGTTTCCCTAGGCCAGGGCGAGTTCCGTAGGCAAGGCCCCTCTGTAAGGCAGGCCATGTGGCACCCCAGCCCACCTCTGTAGAGTGCCAAGTGCAGCTATTCATGCCCCTGTGTCATCTATGTGTGCAGATGTCGTCCATAGCCTTGTAGGCCATTTCCCAGGAATTGAACAGTGGAGCCCAAGAGCGCGGGGTAGTGCAGGGGGCTTCTGTGTCTGTCTTGTCTGCCAACAGTAGCGGTAATCCATGCACTCAACATGTCTTTCTTCTGTCGTCCTCCCCTTTTTGTGGTCTCCCTGTTCTTGTGTGCATTAGCATCATCAGGCGGAGGAGCAGTGGCACCGGAGCAGGAGGGAGCTGCATCCCACATGTCCCTGGAGGGCGAGACTACGGACTCGGAATTCACCAGTGGGACGGAGGGCGAGGGGAGCTCCACGGCGGGGACAGGAGCTGACACCAGCGACACAGACTCGTCCTCTGATGGGAGCTCCCTTGTGGTGGCGGCAACATCTGTGCCCCCCGCATCTACAGGTACAGCCGCCACCCCCCCTACCATCACCTCCCTCCCAACAGCCCCTCAGCCTTCGCCCCGTGCCCGCTCACCCAGGAGGGTGGGCATCACCTTCGCCCCAGGCACCTCAGGCCCTGCTGCAGTCACCCTTGCTGCCCTCAGTGAGAAGGCCATTGACCTCCTCAGGTCCCTCACTGTTGGGCAGTCTACCATTTTGAATGCCATCCAGGGTGTAGAAAGGCAGTTGCAACAAACAAATGCATTCCTGGAGGGCATTCATTCTGGTCAGGCGGCCCTTCACCGAGCTTTTTAGACTCTGGCCTCAGCACTGATGGCAGCCATTGTCCCCGTCTCTAGCCTCCCCCTTCCAACTTCCTCCACCCAGACCCAATCCCCTGTACCTCTGCCTTTCCCAAGCACACCATCAGACCAGCCTGCACACACCTCAACACACAAGGGAAGCTCAGGCAAACATAAGCACCACACATCTTACAGGCACTCACGCAAGCAACACACACATGCAGACACACCAACATCCACTGCCTCCATTGTGTCCCCCTCCTCGTCGTCTCCCTCCTCCCTCCCAGTCTCGTCTACACTCACACCTGCATGCACTACCTCTACAGCCACTACGTCCCTCACCAGCACACCCCGCTCACGTGCAGTCACCACCCCCAATACCATTCACACGTCCCCTGTGTCCTCTCCCAGTGTGTCTGTGACGCCCCCTCCCAAGATACACAAACGCAGGCACACACTCCCCCAACAGCCATCCACCTCACGACAGCCTCCAGCGCATGCACCTTCACCCAAAGTCACCAAACGTACACCTCCTACTACCACCACCTCTTCCTCCACTCCCAAACCCCCTCCAGCTACCCGTCCCAGTGTGTCCAAAAAACGTTTCCTGTCCACCCTTGACCTTTTTCCCACACCTCTCCCACCCCGTCCATCTCATAGGTCCCGAAGTTGCACCTCAGCCACAACATCTCCGGGACCAGTGGTGCCTGTAGTCACCGGTATGTGGAGTGCACCGGCCACCAGGACAGCCAGTGTGGCACGGAGACACAGCACAGACAGTCCCCCACCTGTGAAGCATCAGAAGTTGGCCAGTGCCCGGCGGGAGAGGGGAAAGACTCCAGCCACCGAAGCCACTCCCAGGGGTCCCGTTGGGAGTGTTGAGTCAGCTGTGACACCTTCCAAGGTGGGGAAGGGCCACAAGAAACCCAGCAAGTCTGGGAAGAGCTGCACGGCTGAGAAGACCCCCATCATCCCCGCTGCCCAGTAGGCCACCTCCAGCCCCAGCCCAGCTGCCCAGGAGGCCACCGCCAGCCCCAGCCCAGCTGCCCAGGAGGCTACCGCTAGCACCAGCCCCGCTGGGCCATGAAGGACCGCCAGCACCAGCCCCGCTGGGCCATGAAGGACCGCCAGCCCCGCTGGGCCATGAAGGACCGCCAGCACAAGCACCGCTGAACAGGGCACCACCATCTCAAGCACCACTGAACAGGGCACCGCCATCTCAAGCACCGCTGAACAGGGCACCGCCATCTCAAGCACCGCTGAACAGGGCACCGCCATCCCAAGCACCGCTAGCCCATGAGCGGCAGGGACACTGACGCAACTTGGTCCGTCACGGGGTGAGTAATGCACTCTGGGCACCAGTCCCCCTCCAGAACCAGTGGAGAGATCCATCCACTACCTCTGTCCTTAACAGGATGAAGCACTCTGGGCACCAGTCCCCCTCCAGAACCAGTGGAGACATCCATCCACTACCTCTGTCCTTCACAGGATGAAGCACTCTGGGCACCAGTACCCTCCAGAACCAGTGGAGACTGTCATCCACTACCTCTGTCCTTAAGAGGATGAAGCACTCTGGGCACCATGCCCCCTCCAGAACCAGTGGAGACTGTTATCCACTTGAGAGACTGTGGCTTTGCACTTCCCAGGATTGAACAGTGGGCAACCCACCCACTTGTGAGACTTGAGAGACTGTGGCTTTGCACTCCCCAGGATTGAACAGTGGGCAACCCACCCACTGTAGAGACTTAAGAGACTGTGGCTTTGCACTCCCCAGGATTGAACAGTGGGCAACCCACCTACTGTAGAGACTTGAGAGACTGTAGCTTTGCACTCCCCAGGATTGAACAGTGGGCAAACCACCCACTGTAGAGACTTGAGAGACTGTGGCTTTGCACTCCCCAGGATTGAACAGTGGGCAGCCCACCCACTGTAGAGACATGAGAGACTGTGGCTTTGCACTCCCCAGGATTGAACAGTGGGCAAACCACCCACTGTAGAGACTTGAGAGACTGTGGCTTTGCACTCCCCAGGATGTAACAGTGGGCATGTGCCCCCCTCGTGGATTTGACGTCGTGCACTCAAGCGGCTGAGGTGCCCCCCCTTTCCCTCCCCCTGAGGTGCCTGTTTTCTTGATCTCTGATGCCCCTGCAGTGTTCTCTCCGTCATGGTCGGGGATCTTGTGTGGGCCTCATCCATACCGTGTGGTCCCAGTGTTCCACGGACTTTCTTTGTGCAGTAACTGGACTACTATGCCTGGTATATATTTTGTACATGGTGTACATATATATATTTGTGCCTACTTGTTTGTAATATATTCCGATGGGTACACTAATTTTCTTTGGTCTTTGCATTCTTCCAGGGGGGTTTGGGGGCGTAACTGTGATGTATTGATCTGCATTAGTGTGTGTGTTGTGGTGGGTGAGGGTGGGGGTGTTGCGTGTGTGTGTCCCTGTTTTTTGCCTCCCCTGTGTCGTAGGTGCAGTACTCACCGTGGTCTTCGCCGCCGCAGGTAGAATTTGGAGTTCCGGTTCCATGGTGTCCTCGTTCCTCGTGGAGTGTGTAGAGGTGAGCGTTTTCCCTTCAAAATTCCTGTTTCCGCCGTGTTTTTATCCGCAGTGAATCCGCCCCGGAAAAGGTGCCGGATTGGCCTGTCATAATAGTGTGGGTGGTACATTGTCTCCCGCCTGTCTGTTGGCGGTGACCGCCGCGCTGTTTGTTTGTACCGCCGTGGCGGTCTGAGTGTTAAAGTGGCTGTCTTTGTTGGCGGTTTCCGCCACGGTCGTAATTGCAATTTATTTACCGCCGGCCTGTTGGTCTTACCGCCGCTTTAACACCATCCGCCAGGGTTGTAACACCATCCGCCAGGGTCAAAAGACCGCGGCGGCCATTCCAACTTTCCCGCTGGGCCGGCGGGCGACCGCCAAAAGGCCGCCCGCCGGCCCAGCGGGAAAGCCCCTGCAACGAGGAAGCCGGCTCCGAATGGAGCCGGCGGAGTTGCAGGGGTGCGACGGGTGCAGTGGCACCCGTCGCGATTTTCACTGTCTGCAAAGCAGACAGTGAAAATCTGTATGGGGCCCTATTAGGGGGCCCCTGCACTGCCCATGCCAATGGCATGGGCAGTGCAGGGGCCCCAGAAACAGGCTGGCGGGAAGGGGGTCAGAATCCCCATGGCGGCGCTGCAAGCAGCGCCGCCATGGAGGATTCCCTGGGCCAGGGGAAAACCGGCGGGAAACCGCCGGTTCCCCTTTTCTGACCGTGGCTTTACCGCTGCGGTCAGAATAGCCCAGGAAGCACCGCCAGCTTGTTGGCGGTGCTTCCGCTGCCCTCCGCCCTGGCGGTCAGAGACCGCCAGGGTTGGAATGAGGGCCATAGTGTCCCTGCAAGCAAGACCTCCATGGGCAGGTCTAAGGCAGGTTTGGTCAGTTTTGTATCAGTAATGGTAAAGGGGGTGGATGTGTGTGTTGTGGGCACATCCCCTTTTTTTCTTGCTTTAGTTTTGAAATTATCTGAGCCATTTGATATATTGCTGATTAACTATTATAATAATGTCTTTGACCACTCGGACACTAATGTGGTTGGTAACCTGGAGGTGATAATACACAAAGCAATGAATACTAGCAAGAAGGACTTAAGAATAATATGGGTTGGTGATTTTAATGCTCAATTGTGTGAACCAGAGTATCTAGATTGTTGTGGGCTCCTCAATGAATACGACTGCCCTATCCAGCACTTGAAGCATTCTCCTTATGGGAATGCTCTCAACCGTGTGATAATAGCTCATTCTCTGCTCTTTCCTATATCAGTATCAGAGGGGGTACCGACATTTATAAGAGGAGATGCCCACACTGTAATTGATTTTATTATTTATTCTAGAGAATTAATCCCCTTTGTTGGGCAGCTTAGAGTGATGTTAACTTGTATTAGTGATCATAACCCTCTAACTATTGAAACAAACTTGGGTCTGAAGAATTACTCTAGATTAGAGGACCGACATCCAGACATGAAGTTTTCAGCCTGAAAAGGTCTCACCATCAAATGGGGAAAAATAGATAGTAACAGCTTTTTCAAAGATTTAATCCTGAATAAATGAGCAGATGTTATGACAACTTTGAG
Source organism: Pleurodeles waltl (assembly GCF_031143425.1). Classification (NCBI taxonomy): domain Eukaryota; kingdom Metazoa; phylum Chordata; class Amphibia; order Caudata; family Salamandridae; genus Pleurodeles; species Pleurodeles waltl. The sequence goes on from NC_090444.1 coordinate 450,587,494, forward strand.
TGAAGACATGCCCCCTCATGAAATTGTCTATGCTTTCTATTCCTTAAAAAAGTATATGGCTGAAAAATTGCAGTGCCCTAGCACCAATAAAACAAGAGGCCCTCGATGGTTTAATCATGCATGTACCTCCTCCCAAAAAAATGTAAATAAAATAACTAATGTATCTCCTCAAGATTGACAAGCTATTAAAATCGCAAGTAAGAGCTATAAAGAAGCACTTGCCAATAGGAAGGCTGAACTGAGAGAATCTGTCTGGGAGGAATTGACTGAAGCAAGCAAAAATAGAGACATATCTGCCTTTTGGCGAGTGGTTAACTCTTCACTGTTGAATGACAAGCATAAACTGACCATGGATACTGTCATTCTAGCTCAAACTTGGGTGGGTTATTTTTTTTAAACTTTCGCAACAGAGAACAATGCCCCACAAGATGACACAAATTGTTTTATGACAATAGGAAAGGCCTCGATTAGTGTGGGCTTTGGGGACCATTGCTCACCAATGTCTTGAGATCTGTTATGATAGTCCCATTAGTAGATACATGGAGAGAGGTGATCATTGTCCCGATATTTAAGAAGGGGGACAGGGCAGATCTCTTATGTTACCGACCAATTTCTTTGCTGGGCAGCTCAGTTAAAATTCTAGGTCGAGTGATTCTAAACCTCTCAGGAGTGCAATTTGGCTTTCGACCAGGGTTGGGTACAGTCGAACAAACACTTAACTTGACCTTGATAGTCCAAAAATATACGAAAGCCAAAAAGGGATGAGTACATTTAGCATTTATGGACTTGTCCTGTGCTTTTGACACAGTTAATAGAGAGAAACTGTGGACGGTTCTGTCAAATATGGGGGCGGATAAAGACATAATTGTCCTGCTTAGTAGACTCCATGCTTGTACCTCAGCACGAGTTTGTTACTCCCAGGAGGGCGGTTTAACAGAGAAGTTCCCTTCATTAAAGGGGGTCAGGCAGGGTTGTGTGCTGGCCCCCTTTCTTTTTCTTCTTTACATAAATGGTTTAGAGAAATTCTTCTGTGAAACAGGGAAGGATCTGCCAATTATTAATAATTCCCCAATTCCAGTACTACTGCATGCAGATGACGCCGTACTCATTTCAAGGACAGCAAATGGCCTTTAGATTTTATTGAATGCTTTTAATATTAAACCTATTATATTAAACCTTGGTCTTAAAATTAATGGATCAAAGTCATTTGTGATGAAGACTGGGCCAAAGCTAGCAAAAACAAAAAAATGTGTTTTGGATGGGGAAGAAATACTTAAGGTCCCACATTTTACGTATTTGGGGGTTGCTATTGATATAGATTTTAATTGGAAATTTTTAGTAAACATACGTTCTATACAATTTCAGAAAGCCATAGAAGCCGTTTTTAGATTTTCAAAAAGGTTGCAACACAAACCTGTAAAAGAGATGATGACCGTTTTTTCTAGTAAATGTCTTTCTATTGCGACATTTGAAGCAGGGGCTTGGGGATATTGTCAGAGTCACCAGATCCTCGGGGTCTGTGCACGTTCCCAACACGTCCACCACTGAACAGCTCCAAGACTCTGATAGATAAGTCACAGAGACTGAGAGAGTTCAAGAGGGGAAGAGGGGATTAGGAAGAGAACAGCTGGGAAGGAGACCTGTAGTAAGAAAAAGGTTAGAACACATGATATGAAAATTATATCTCCTGAAATCAATACTAGACTATGATTCTAAGTCTAGTCACTCTGAAAACATGAACAATCTAAGAGTTAAGTTTAAAATGACTAAGTTTCAAGATGGCCGAATACCTGTAAGGAAATCAAGATGAATTAAATGAAAATGTTCTTACTCAAGTACTTTCCTTTACAATAGAATCAGAAAAAACATTCTGACTGAATTTTAAACCAGTCATATAAATCCTGTTTTGAGAGTGTATACTAGGACCATACAATATTGCATCTAGAAACTCTGGCCTTCTGTGTACTCAAATTACGCATATTGCAGATATATATATATACATATATATATATATATAGTAAACACCATAAAAAGGATTGTGCACCATGAATAACACAATATGGATTCAGGAAACAAATCACATAACTTGTCAACTCGAATATTACATAATAAATATCTTAGAATAGTGGCATACAATAAACAACATGAAATAAACTCGAGGAGAGAATCATGCGTCTTGCTGATTCGAGTGTCACCATGTAAAATACTAAGAAATGGTAGCACGCAATGAATATCAAAGTCAAATCATCATTAATCGAATTGCGCGTCTTGCCGATTCATAAAACACGATGTAAATGTCAAGAAATAACAGCTCACAATAAATAACAAGATCAAAGTACAATGAAATGAATCGCGCTTCTTTTGCCGATTCTGAAGCCACCATGTAAATGTCAAGAAACGGTAGCGCGCAATGAACAACAAAGTTAAATCCTCATGAAACGAGTTGCGCGTCTTGCCAATTCGTAAAACATCATCTAAATGTCAAGAAATAGTAGCGCGCAATGGACAACAATGTTTAAACACCATAAAACTAATCGCGCGTCTTGCCGATTCTTAAGCCACCATGCCAATGTCAAGAAATGGTAGCACGTAATGAATAACAAAGTCAAACCTTTATGAAACAAATCGCACGTCTTGCCTATTTGTAAACTACCATATAAATGTCAAGAAATGGTAGCGCGCAAGTAATCTGTTACTCATTTAAGAATGAAACCAAGAATATGAAAATTCTCAATAACGGTGTCGGAACAGTCTAACCACCGTCTTACTTCCTGGAACAATGATCACCAATGAAGGATGAAGGGCAGAAGACTGGAAGATCCAAATAGGCCACCGGGACAGGAGCTCAGGAAGAAGCTGCTGCTCTGCACCGGGACCTCTGAATAGTGAGCACTGGGAGTTGGGCTGGCTCTCTTTTATAGAGTCTTGGCCCAGCCCAGAACCACGCCCAGGCATGTTGCAGGGAAAGTCTCTGGAAGGCCCTGGAAAGGGGCCACACCGTAACACACTCTGAAAACCTGCAGCAATACATTGCAAAGGAACAGTATTTGAAAGCATCTTGAAAATAAGTTTTCAGGATTGAACTCTGCAATGCAAAAGGTTAAACCACAACATATCAGCACAATGCATAAATTACGTTATTTTGAGAGTGCTGGGTTTTTGCATTTTTGTCGCCAATAGAGCACGTACTGCTCTGGTGTTGACAGTACTCCCCTCTCCCAGACGCGCTCTAGGGCCTGGTTTGCTTGGATTAAGACGATGAAAGCGTCTCACAAGTACTGGAGCATGAACATCAGATGCGGAAACCCATGAGTTACTTTCAGGACCATAACCTTTCCATGAGATTAAATACTATAGATTACGCCCTCTCAGTTTAGACTCCAACACTTTCTTGACTTCGTATTCTTCTTCCCCTTGTACTAGGACAGGAGCTGGATGAGGGTGGATCTTTTGGACTGCCTTTTTCAAGAGGGAAGTGTGGAACACTGGATGAATCCGTAAGGATCTGGGCAATTGTAGTTTATAGGTCACCGGATTGATTTGCTGAAGGACAGTATAAGGACCTATGAATTTGGGGTTAAACGTGCTTCTTCTTGAAGTCTATATGTTTTGTGGAAAGCCACACTTTCTCACCTGGTTGATATTGCGGTCCCTCACAATGTTTCTTGTCATAATGCCTTTTATATTTTTGTTTGGCTTTTTCTAAATGCTGTTGAATCAGTTTCTGGGTTTGATGTAAATGCTGAATTGTTTCTGACACAGCTGGAGTAAGAGAACTTTCTTGAGGAATTGTGATGGGCAAGGTGTCAGGATGATATCCAAATAAACCAAAAAAGGGTGTAACACCAATAGAAGTGTGGAATGAGTTATTGTAAGCTAACTCAGCTAACCAGAGCATAGATGTCCAAGAATGAAGTGCCTTTTCAGCGTAGGCACTTAGGTATTGTTTCAAAGTCTGATTTAGTCTCTCCGTTTGACCATCTGTTAGAGGATGGTGACTAGTAGATAGCGTAGATGTCACTTGGAGTGTTTTACACCATGTCTTCCAGAAATTGAAGGAAAATTATGACCCCTGATCGGAGAGGATAACCTTCGGCAGTCCATGATAACGAACCACTCTGTTCAGTAAAATAGTTGCCAATTAACTAGAAGTGGGCAATTTTTTACAGGTGAAGAAATGTCCATATTTCGTGAGACTATCTACTACCACCAGAATTACTGAATGCTGTTGAACCACTGGCAGACCGGTAACAAAGTCTAAAGAAATGTGCTCCCATGGACGAATTGGGGTTGGAAGTGGATGTAACAACCCTTTTGGTTTTGAATGACTTGTTTTAATGCGAGCACAGACTTCACAGTTGTTTACCATTGCTTTTACATCTTTTGTTAGAGTAGGCCACCAAAAATAGCGTTGGATCAGTTCAAGAGTTTTAGGAGTACCTGGGTGACCTGCCGGAGGTATAACATGCAACCAATGAAACACTATCTTGCGAAGTTTGGTAGTGGGTACGAACAAACGAGCGTCATGAAAGGGTAAACCTTGCTTGATTGACCTTTTGGGATCTGCTTGGGCCCATGTTTGCCATTTTTCAACAGTGAAAGAGTTGCGAATTTCTTCAAAAAAATCTTCAGTTTTTATGATACATAGAACCTTGTCAGGAGCAATGATAGCTCTGGAGGCTTGAAATGCAGGCAACGTGGTAGACTCTTGACGGGACAAGGCGTCAGCCTTGCGATTATCTTTACCATGCCGGAAGGTTACTACAAAATCAAATTCGGCAAAAAAAAGCATCCAGCGTAATTGCCGAGGGGTCAAAAGTCTGGCGGAACTCATGAATTGAAGATTACGATGATCAGTATATACTGTGACAGTGTATTTGGCACCCAACAAATGATGTCTCCATTCTTTAAATGCGTCACGAATCACCAGAAGCTCTTTTTCAGCAATGACATAGTTCTGTTCGGCTTCGTTCAACTTCCGAGACATATAAGCTAAGGATGAAGTTGACCAGTGTCTGTTTTTCGTTGTGATAAGACGGCTCCTATTGCTACATCTGAAACATCAGCTTCCACTATGAAAGGTTGATTCGCATCAGGATGAGTCAAGACTGGGGCAGTGGAGAAAGCTTTCTTCAAAGTCGAGAAGGCTTGATCAGCTTCTGAGGACCATACAAACTTTTCTTTCTTTTTTAGTAGCTTAGTGATTGGAGCCACTGTCTGGGAGAAATGATTTATGAACCTCCGGTAAAAATTTGCAAACCCCAGGAAACATTGTACATCACAAACAGTCTTTGGGGTGGGCCAATCAGATACGGCTTTTACTTTCTTTTCTGCCATCACCATACCTTGAGGGGTAAGAATAACCCCTAAAAACTCAACTGTGGTAACATGAAACTCACACTTGGTTAGTTTGCAATATAAATGGTGTTTTCGAAGGGCTGCAAGAATTTTCTTGACATGTTGGACATGTTCGTTTTCATTGTCTGAGTAGATCAAAATGTCATCGATGTAGACTATGGCAAATATGTCGAGGTACTCTCTAAGAACGTCATTCAAGAAAAATTGAAATGCTGCTTGAGCATTACACAGACCAAAAGGCATGACGGTGTATTCAAAAAGGCCATATCTTGTCATGAACGCTGTTTTTCATTCGTCACCCTCTCTCATTCTGACCAAAAGATAAGCACCTCGAAGGTCAAGCTTCGTGTAGATTTTTGCTCTCTTTACTTGTTCCAATAAGACCGGAATTAGGGGTAAAGGATATTTATTCTTGATGGTGACTTTGTTCAAACCCCTATAGTCGATGCAAGTTCGAAGTTCTCCATCAGCTTTTGGAACAAAAAACAAAGGCAAAGCTGCAGGAGGTTTAGAGGGGCGAATGAAGCCATTCTCCAAAAATTGATCTAGGTATTTTTGTAAATGTTGATTTTCATGTTCTGACAGGGCATATACATGACAGTTGGGAAGTATCGGACCTGAGGCTAGATCAATTTGACAGTCATAAGATCTATGAGGAGGTAGAGTCTCTGCTCCTTTCTCACCAAATACATCTTTGTAAGATGAATACTGTTTAGGCAGCTGAATTTCTTTCTCCGCGGCAGTAGCTATGTAAGAGTTGCAAACTTTTGGTACTTGAATCTTTTGGAGACATTGTTCGTTACCTAGCGCAGATGAAAACACGATTTTTCGTTCTGCCCAATTGATCTCCGGACTGTGATGAGTTAACCATGGCAAGCTGAGGATAATCCCATATTGGGGATCATGGATCACGTCAAGGATGATTTTCTCTTTATGTTTCTTATTTTGATTCTTATCTTCACAAATCATCGACAAGGGGATAGTCTGAAGAGTTATCGGACCTCCAGTCAAGAGTTTTCCATCGACTGCCTGGATGATTTCTGGGGTCTTCTTTTCAATACATGGGATCCCCCATTCACAAACCAATTGGACATCAACAAAGTTCCCAGTAGCCCTAGAATCGACTAGAGCTTTTTTTAAATAGATCTTTTTCTTGACCTGAACTCTTATTTCCAGTTTAAGATGTCTAGATTGTGAAGGGTCCACAGTGACACCCAAGAGCAACCCTTCTCTGCATCTTGGGTGTTTTAGTTTTCCAACTCGACTGGTGCATTGGCTGCGACCTTCTGAACTGGACCTTGCTTGTTCTTTGGTTGGATTGGACAATCTCTGGCAAAAGGACCTTTTCGCCCACAATAAAGGCATTGTCCATTTTTTTTCCATAGGTCCTTTTCATCTTTGGCCAAAGGTCTTCTGATGGTTCCAATTTCCATCGGTTCCGGCGTTCTTTCTTTCAGAGTTCTTGAGTCTCTGTTATCATGAACGCGCCATGAATATTTTTCAATCTTTTTGCGCGTTCCTTTACATTCTGCTAAACGATGATCAAGTCTCAAGACAAGATTTATTAATTCTTGACAGTCTGTAGGTTGTGGGTGGATTTGCGCTAAGATATCTTTTAGTTCCTCTTTAAGTCCCTTGTAAAACAAGACCGCTTGTTTTTCTTCAGGCCAGGATGTTAAAGTTGGTTAAATACGACACTATGGCCCTCATTCCAACCCTGGCGGTCTATGACCGCCTGGGTGGAGGGCAATGGAAGCACCGCCAACAGGCTGGCGGTGCTTCCAGTGCCATTCTGACCGCGGCGGTAAAGCCGCGGTCAGAAAAGGGGAACCGGCGGTTTCCCGTCGGTTTTCCCCTGGCCCAGGGAATCCTCCATGGCGGCGCTGCTTGCAGCACCGCCATGTGGATTCCGACCCCCTTCCCGCCAGCCTGTTTCTGGTGGTTTACACCACCAGAACCAGGATGGCGGGAACGGGTGTCGTGGGGCCCCTGGGGGCCCCTGCACTGCCCATGCCACTAGCATGGGCAGTGCAGGGGCCCCCTAACAGGGCCCCATGAAGATTTTCACTGTCTGCTTTGCAGACAGTGAAAATTGCGATGGGTGCTACTGCAACCGTCGCACCCCTGCAACACCGCCGGCTCCATTCGGAGCCGGCTTCTATGTTGCAGGGGCTTTCCCGCTGGGCCGGCGGGCGGCCTTTTGGCGGTCGCCCGCCGGCCCAGCGGGAAAGCAAGAATGGCAGCGGCCATTTGGTGGTCAGATTGACCGCCTATGTCTTGATTCCCTTGGCGTAAATCTAATAATTCACGATCTGCTGACTGTGTTACAGTTCTACGATCAAAAACTCTCTCAAATTCACGAACAAAATTTCTCCAGTTGTACAACAAGGGACTATTTTTACGCACAAGAGGAATTGCCCAAGTAGCTGCATCCCCAGACAGATATGATAACAAGAAAGCTACTTTGGACTGGGCATCGGGGAAAGTATTTGGTCTGCAGGTGAAGTGTAGTTCCACTTGAACCAGGAAAGATTGCGCTTTCAAAGGGTCACGTGAGAAACGTTCTGGGGGAGCTAAAGGAATTGCAAAAGGAACATTTAGGGAAATTGGATTACTTCCAGAAGCCTGAGAAGAAGTACCTGGCCAAGACACACCTGTGGGACTTTGTTCCTTCTTCTCGAACTCATCTTGCAACTGACTGACTCTCTCTGCTCAGCTAGTTGTCAATTCTTTGGATGATACCACCTCTGCTTGTAGCTGGGTGATAGCCTTGACTAACTCGTCTAGCGTGGTCATGCTGAGAAGATACACAAGCCAGGAGGATAAGAATTTGTGGGCTCACTATTCTGTCAGAGTCACCAGATCCTCAGGGTCTGTGCACGTTCCCAACACGTCCACCACTGAACAGCTCCAAGACTCTGATAGATAAATCACAGAGACTGAGAGAGTTCAAGAGGGGAAGAGGGGATTATGAAGGGAACAGCTGGGAAGGAGACCTGTAGTAAGAAAAAGGTTAGAACACACAATATGAAAATTATATCTCCTGAAATCAATACTAGACTATGATTCTAAGCCTAGTCACTCTGAAAACATGAACAATCTAAGAGTTAAGTTTAAAATGACTAAGTTTCAAGATGGCCGTATACCTGTAAGGGAATCAAGATGAATTCAATGAACACTTTCTTATTCAAGTATTTTCCTTTACATGAGAATCAGAAAAAACATTCTGACTAAATTTTAAACCAGTCATATAAATCCTGTTTTGAGAGTGTATACTAGGACCATACAATATTGCATCTAGAAACTCTGGCCTTCTGTGTACTCTTTAAATGTTTCAACACAAATTGCGCATATTGCAGATATATATATATATATATATATATATAGTAAACACCATAAAAGGATTGTGCACCATATGGATTCAGGAAACAAATCACATAACTTGTCAACTCGAATATTACATAATAAATATCTTAGAATAGTGGCATACAATAAACAACATGAAATAAACTCGAGGAGAGAATCATACGTCTTGTTGATTCGAGTGTCACCATGTAAAATACCAAGAAATGGTAGCACGCAATAAATATCAAAGTCAAATCATCATTAATCGAATTGCGCGTCTTGCCGATTCATAAAACACGATGTAAATGTCAAGAAATAACAGCTCACAATAAATAACAAGATCAAAGTACAATGAAATGAATCGCGCTTCTTTTACTGATTCTTAAGCCACAATGTAAATGTCAAGAAATGGTAGCGCGTAATGCACAACAAAGTTAAATCCTCATGAAACGAGTTGCGCGTCTTGCCAATTCGTAAAACATCATGTAAATGTCAAGAAATAGTAGCGCGCAATGGACAACAATGTTTAAACACCATAAAACTAATCGCGCGTCTTGCCGATTCTTAAGCCACCATGCCAATGTCAAGAAATGGTAGCACGCAATGAATAACAAAGTCAAACCTTTATGAAACAAATCGCGCGTCTTGCCTATTTGTAAACTACCATATAAATGTCAAGAAATGGTAGCGCAAAAGTAATCTGTTACTCATTTAAGAATTAAACCAAGAATATGAAAATTCTCAATAACGGTGTCGGAACAGTCCAACCACCGTCTTACCGCCTGGAACAATGATCACCAATGAAGGATGAAGGGCAGAAGACAGGAAGATCCAAATAGGCCGCCGAGACAGGAGCTCAGGAAGAAGCTGCTGCTCTGCACCGGGACCTCTGAATAGTGAGCACTGGGAGTTGGGCGGGCTCCCTTTTATAGAGTCTTGGCCCAGCCCAGAACCACGCCCAGGCATGTTGCAGGGAAAGTCTCTGGAAGGCCCTGGAAAGGGGCCACACCGTAACACACTCTGAAAACCTGCAGCAATTCATTGCAAAGGAACAGTATTTGTAAGCATCTTAAAAATAAGTTTTCAGGATTGAACTCTGCAATGCAAAAGGTTAAACCACAACATATCAGCACAATGCATAAATTATGTTATTTTGAGAGTGCTGAGATTTTGCATTTTTGTCGCCAATAGAGCGGGTACTGCTCTGGTGTTGACAGTACTCCCCTCTCCCAGACGCGCTCTAGAGACTGGTTTGCTTGGATTAAGACGATGAAATCGTCTCACAAGTACTGGAGCATGAACATCGGATTGCGGAAACCCATGAGTTACTTTCAGAACCATAACCTTTCCATGAGATTAAATACCATAGATTACGCCCTCTCAGTTTAGAATCTAACACTTTCTTGACTTCGTATTCTTCTTCCCCTTGTACTAGAACAGGAGCTGGATGATGGTGGACCTTTTGGAATGCCTTTTTCAAGAGGGAAGTGTGGAACACTGGATGAATCCGTAAGGATCTGGGCAATTGTAGTTTATAGGTCACCGGATTGATTTGCTGAAGGACAGTATAAGGACCTATGAATTTGGGGTTAAACATGTGCTTCTTTTTGAAGTCTATATGTTTTGTGGAAAGCCACACTTTGTCACCTGGTTGATATTGCGGTCCCTCACAATGTTTCTTGTCATAATGTCTTTAATATTTTTGTTTGGCTTTTTCTAAATGCTGTTGAATCAGTTTCTGGGTTTGATGTAAATGCTGAAAGGTTTCTGACACAGCTGGAGTAAGATAACTTTCTTGAGGAATTGTGATGGGCAAGGTGTCAGGATGATATCCAAATAAACCAAAAAAGGGTGTAACGCCAATAGAAGTGTGGAATGAGCTATTGTAAGCTAACTCAGATAACCAGAGCATAGATGTCCAAGAATGAAGTGCCTTTTCAGCGTAGGCACGTAGGTATTGTTTCAAAGTCTGATTTAGTCTCTCCGTTTGACCATTTGTTTGAGGATGGTGACTAGTAGATAGCGTAGATGTCACTTGGAGTGTTTTACACCATGTCTTCCTGAGGAAAATTGTGTCCCCCGATCGGAGAGGATAACCTTTGGCAGTCCATGATAAAGAACCACTCTGTTCAGTAAAATAGTTGCCATTTCACTAGAAGTGGGCTATTTTTTATAGGTGATGAAATGTCCATATTTCGTGAGACTATCTACTACCACCAGAATTACTTAATGCTGTTGAACCACTGCCAGACCGGTAATAAAGTCTAAAGAAATGTGCTCCCATGGACGACTTGGGGTTGGAAGTGAATGTAACAACCCTTTTGGTTTTGAATGACTTGTTTTAATGCGAGCACAAACTTCACAGTTGTTTATCATTGCTTTTACATCTTTTGTTAGAGTAGGCCACCAAAAATAGCGTTGGATCAGTTCAAGAGTTTTAGGAGTACCTGGGTGACCTGCCGTAGGTATAACATGCAACCAATGAAACACTATCTTGCGAAGTTTGGTAGTGGGTACGAACAAACGAGCTTCATGAAAGGGTAAACCTTGCTTGATTGACCTTTTGGGATCTGCTTGGGCCCATGTTTGCCATTTTTCAACAGTGAAAGAGTTGCGAATTTCTTCAAAAAAATCTTCTGTTTTTATGATACATACAACCTTGTCAGGAGCAATGATAGCTCTGGAGGCTTGAAATGCAGGCAACGTGGTAGACTCTTGACGGGACAAGGCGTCAGCCTTGCGATTATCTTTACCAGGCCGGAAGGTTACTACAAAATCAAATTCGGCAAAAAAAAGCATCCAGCGTAATTGCCGAGGGGTCAAAAGTCTGGCCGAACTCATGAATTGAAGATTACGATGATCAGTATATACTGTGACAGTGTATTTGGCACCCAACAAATGATGTCTCCATTCTTTAAATGCGTCACGAATCACCAGAAGCTCTTTTTCAGCAATGACATAGTTCTGTTCGGCTTCGTTCAACTTCCGAGACATATAAGCTAAGGATGAAGTTGACCAGTGTCTTTATTTCATTGTGATAAGACGGCTCCTATTGCTACATCTGAAACATCAGCTTCCACTATGAAAGGTTGATTCGCATCAGGATGAGTCAAGACTGGGGCAGTGGAGAAAGCTTTCTTCAAAGTCGAGAAGGCTTGATCAGCTTCTGGGGACCATACAAACTTTTCTTTCTTTCTTAGTAGCTTAGTGATTGGAGCCACTGTCTGGGAGAAATGATTTATGAACCTCCGGTAAAAATTAGCAAACCCCAGGAAACATTGTACATCACAAACAGTCTTTGGGGTGGGCCAATCAGACACGGCGTTTTACTTTCTTTTCTGCCATCACCATACCTTGAGGGGTAAGAATAACCCCTAAAAACTCAACTGTGGTAACATGAAACTCACACTTGGTGGGTTTGCAATATATATGGTGTTTTCGAAGGGCTGCAAGAATTTTCTTGACATGTTGGACATGTTTGTTTTCATTGTCTGAGTAGATCAAAATGTCATTGATGTAGACTATGGCAAATATGTGGAGGTACTCTCTAAGAACGTCATTCAAGAAAAATTGAAATGCTGCTGGAGCATTACACAGACCAAAAGGCATGACGGTGTATTCAAAAAGGCCATATCTTGTCTTGAACGCTGTTTTCCATACGTCACCCTCTCTCATTCTGACCAAATGATAAGCACCTCAAAGGTCAAGCTTCGTGTAGATTTTTGCTCTCTTTACTTGTTCCAATTAGACCGGAATTAGGGGTAAAGGATATTTATTCTTGATGGTGACTTTGTTCAATCCCCTATAGTCGATGCAAGTTCGAAGTTCTCCATTAGCTTTTGGAACAAAAAACAAAGGCAAAGCTGCAGGAGACTTAGAGGGGCGAATGAAGCCATTCTCCAAAAATGTATCTAGGTATTTTCGTAAATGTTGATTTTCATGTTCTGACAGGGCATCTATACGACAGTTGGGAAGTATCGCACCTGGGGCTAGATCAATTTGACAGTCATAAGATCTATGAGGAGGTATAGTCTCTGCGCCTTTCTCATAAAACACATCTTTGTAAGACGAATACTGTTTGGGCAGCTGAATTTCTTTATCTGCGGCAGTAGCTATGTAAGAGTTGCAAACTGTTGGTACTTGAATTTTTTGGAGACATTGTTCGTTACATAGCGCAGTTGAAAACACGATTTTTTGTTCTGCCCAATTGATCTCCGAATTGTGATGAGTTAACCATGGCAAGCTGAGGATAATCCCATATTGGGGATCATGGATCACGTCAAGGATGATTTTCTCTTTATGTTTCTTTCTTTGATTCTTATCTTCACAAATCATCGACAAGGGGATAGTCTGAAGAGTTACCGGACCTCCAGTCAAGAGTTTTCCATTGACTGCCTGGATGATTTCTGGGGTCTTCTTTTCAATACATGGGATCCCCCATTCACAAACCAATTGGACATCAACAAAGTTCCCAGTAGCCCCAGAATCAACTAGAGCTTTTTTTAAATAGATCTTTTTCTTGACCTGAACTCTTATTTCCAGTTTAAGATGTCTAGATTATGAAGGGTCCACGGTGACACCCAAGAGCAACCCTTCTCTGCATCTTGGGTGTTTTAGTTTTCCAACTCGACTGGTGCATTGGCTGCGACCTTCTGAACTGGACCTTGCTTGTTCTTTGGTTTGATTGGACAATCTCTGGCAAAATGACCTTTTCGCCCACATTAAAGGCATTGTCCATTTTTTCTGCGTAGGTCCTTTTCATCTTTGGTCAAAGGTCTTCTGATGGTTCCAATTTCCATTGGTTCCGGCGTTCTTTCTTTCAGAGTTCTTGAGTCTCTGTTATCATGAATGCGCCATGAATATTTTTCAATCTTTTTGCGCTTTCCTTTACGTTCTGCGAAACGATGATCAAGTCTCAAGACAAGATTTATTAATTCTTGACAGTCTGTAGGTTGTGGGTCAATTTGCGCTAAGATATCTTTTAGTTCCTCTTTGAGTCCCTTGTAAAACAAGACCACTTGTTTACCTTCAGGCCAGGATGTCTCGGCAACCAGCCGGTTAAAGTTGGCTAAATACAACACTAGGTCTTGATTCCCTTGGCGTAAATTTAATAATTCACGATCTGCTGACTGTGTTACAGTTCTATGATCAAAAACTCTCTCAAATTCACAAACAAAATTTCTCCAGTTGTACAACAAGGGACTATTTTTACGCACAAGAGGAATTTCCCAAGTAGCTGCATCCCCAGACAGATATGATAACAAGAAAGCTACTTTGGACTGGGCATCGGGGAAAGTATTTGGTCTGCAGGTGAAGTGTAGTTCCACTTGAACCAGGAAAGATTGCGCTTTCAAAGCGTCACCTGAGAAACGTTCTGGGGGAGCTAAAGGAATTGCAAAAGGAACATTTAGGGAAATCGGATTACTTCCAGAAGCCTGAGAAGAAGTACCTGGCCAAGACACACCTGTGGGACTTTGTTCCTTCTTCTCTACCTTATCTTGCAACTGACTCACTCTCTCTGCTAAGCTAGTTGTCAATTCTTTGGATGATACCACCTCTGCTTGTAGCTGGGTGATAGCCTTGACTAACTTGTCTAGCGTGGTCATGCAGAGAACATACACAAGCCAGGAGGATAATAATTTGTGGGCTCACTATTCTGTCAGAGTCACCAGATCCTCGGAGTCTGTGCACGTTCCCAACACGTCCACCACTCAACAGCTCCAAGACTCCGATAGATAAATCACAGAGACTGAGAGAGTTCAAGAGGGGAAAAGGGGATTAGGAAGGTAACAGCTGGTAAGGAGACCTGTAGTAAAAAAAAGGTTAGAACACATGATATGAAAATTATATCTCCTGAAATCAATACTAGACTATGATTCTAAGCCTAGTCACTCTGAAAACATGAACAATCTAAGAGTTAAGTTTAAAATGACTAGTTTCAAGATGGCCGGATACCTGTGAGGGAATCAAGATGAATTAAATGAAAACTTTCTTATTCAAGTACTTTCCTTTACATGAGAATCAGAAAAAACATTCTGACTAAAGTTTAAACCAGTCATATAAATCCTGTTTTGAGAGTGTATACTAGGACCATACAATATTGCATCTAGAAACTCTGGCCTTCTGTGTACTCTTAAAATGTTTCAACACAAATTGCGCATATTGCAGATATATATATATATATAGAAAACACCATAAAAGGATTGTGCACCATGAATAACACAATATTGATTCAGGAAACAAATCACATAACTTGTCAACTCGAATATTACATAATAAATATCTTAGAATAGTGGCATACAATAAACAACATGAAATAAACTCGAGGAGAGAATCGTGCGTCTTGCTGATTCGAGTGTCACTATGTAAAATACCAAGAAATGGTAGCACACAATGAATATCAAAGTTAAATCATCATTAATCGAATCGCGCGTCTTGCCGATTCGTAAAACACGATGTAAATGTCAAGAAATAACAGCTCACAATAAATAACAAGATCAAAGTACAATGAAATGAATCGCGCTTCTTTTGCCGATTCTTAAGCCACCATGTAAATGTCAAGAAATGGTAGCGCGCAATGAACAACAAAGTTAAATCCCCATGAAACGAGTTGCGCATCTTGCCAATTCGTAAAACATCAAATAAATGTCAAGAAATAGTAGCGCGCAATGGACAACAATGTTTAAACACCATAAAATGAATTGCGCGTCTTGCCGATTCTTAAGCCACCATGCCAATGAATAACAAAGTCAAACCTTTATGAAACAAATCGCGCGTCTTGCCTATTTGTAAACTACCATATCAATGTCAAGAAATGGTAGCGTGCAAGTAATCTGTTACTCATTTAAGAATTAAAACAAGAATATGAAAATTCTCAATAACGGTGTCGGAACAGTCCAACGCATGTCTTACTGCCTGGAACAATGATCACCAATGAAGGATGAAGGGCAGAAGACTGGAAGATCCAAATAGGCCGCCGGGACAGGAGCTCAGGAAGAAGCTGCTGCTCTGCACCGGGACCTCTGAATAGTGAGCACTGGGAGTTGGGATGGCTCTCTTTTATAGAGTCTTGGCCCAGCCCAGAACCATACCCAGGAATGTTGCAGGGAAAGTCTCTGGAAGGCCCTGGAAAGGGGCCACACCGTAACACACTCTGAAAACCTGCAGCAATACATTGCAAAGGAACAGTATTTGTAAGCATCTTGAAAATAAGTTTTCAGGATTGAACTCCGCAATGCAAAAGGTTAAACCACAACATATCAGCACAATGCATAAATTACGTTGTTTTGAGAGTGCTGGGTTTTTGCATTTTTGTCGCCAATAGAGCGCGTACTGCTCTGGTGTTGACAGATGTGCTGAATGTTCGAGCCTCCAGATTGTAGAAAATATGTTTCTAAGGAGGCTATTAGCAGTCCCGCAATCAACTTCAGTAATGTTTTGCCATGAAGAAGTGGGCCTGAGAGGTATATCCAGCCACATAAAGCTCCAACCCATATTATTATAGGTATAAATTTGGTCAAAACCAGAATCCCATTTATGTTGAACGGTGATATAGGATTGCCTTTTATTATCACGATCATTGTACATACCTTGGCTCAGATATGTCCACTCCTCTCTTCTTTCCTTAGGATTAGGGGAGTTCTTTCTTAAGACGGACCTTCTGACAAAGCGGGATATTAAAAAGGTAAAGGAAAGATACTGGTAGGAAATGTATGATTTAAAGCCAGATTTGGCTACAGATAGAATTGAGGCGAGGAACCAGACACAGCAATTACATCCAATGTTATATCTGACCACTATCAGCCACGAGCGACATAGGTTCTTACTTACCAGGCTACGTTTGAATACATTACATTATTTGGAAGCATTTCCAACCCGGGGAACTTGGTTTAAGAATCTTCCACCGTGTTGCTGTGATGTAAAAACATCCCAAAGCACAATGCACTTTATACTGTTCTGCACTTTTTATGATATTCCAAGAAAAAGGTTTTTACGTCCGCTATTTTTATCTAAAAGTATTAGAACTACCCAGCTTGCCTACTTTTATTTACTTAACTTGGGAAATGTAGATATAAAACAGGCGTGCTAAATTTTATATACACTGCTTTTGGAATTCAAAATATGTATTAATAACGTTTTTATTAATTTAATGATCATGAAATTTGTATGTTTGTATTTATTGGATGTCTTTTATGGTCTATTTTGTACCGAATAAAGCAAAGTATTGATTCATTGACCTCACAGATTTCAAAGCTACAACTATCAAGTGGGCATCCAAATGAAGTTCTACTCTAGAGAATCAACAGCAGCCCTCTTCAACATTATCTCTACCTCTCATTCAAGGCACATTCCCCAATATGTTAAAAACGTAACATATCCAACCACTCCTGATGTTCTAAACCATACCCCATGATGACTACCCTAAATACAGATTCATCATCTTGACATTAATCGAATAATCAAGAATGCTGCCTACCTATCCCCCAAGCAATGACGATATACCATGTTGCCATGTGAAGCACGGAAAACCTCATGAACCCTTTTTCAAACTTACTTGGATAGAATCAGCTGAGATATCTGCACAAAACTTCCTCAAAAAACGTTAATCAACTTTTGCTCCCTTGTTTTGCGCTGATCCGACAAGCGGGGGCGAAGAAAAAAAGGAGGCCCTCAAAATGTGCTTTCCCATTTTAATTCCCATAGGAAAGATTGCTCTCTAGTACAGAAAAGGGCTGAGTTGAATTACACCAAATTTGACACAAAGTTAGAACTTTACTCAGAAAGTGCTTTTTTCGAGAAATGACTTTTTTTTAAGTGAAGCTCCTGTACAGCATGAAGAGGTTAATCCTCATATAAAATTAGATATATATCTGGATGGTTTGTATTGCGAAAGGGCAGCGGTACTTATGTGGTATCAAAAATATACAACGATAATTGCTCTTGATTAACAGCTGGAGTTCTTCTTCCCATCAGGTATTTCAATAACGGTGCCAAAACAATCTCATAGGCTGCCCACAACATTTGGGAAAATGTTGCAGCTGCCACTTCAGCGCAGAGGCAGCGATCTCCGAAAAATAGAAAGAGCACATAAGGGGCCAAAGGGGTTCTCCCATAAGACACGTTTTAATTAAAACAAAGTATTTTGCTGTTTTTATTACACAAGATGCAGTTGAGTGGTATAAAACCCTTAGTTCACAGAGAAAATATTTCACATTTTCCTGTGCTGTGTAATACTGATTTCATCATTATCATGACAGCTCATTGTCAAGTCTACTAGGATTATTAGGCATGGTGAACGCGCATCGTGCAGCAAAGGTATGTAATGTATGCAGCAAAAATATAAATTAAGTGGCAAGCTCTCTGGCAGTATTGTTTGTATGCTTTTTATATAGAAACAACATTTTTAGTGAAATCTGCAAATTTTGCAAAATATGAGGAGAATTATGTGGCAAATTAAATAAATCCAGTGCTATGCCATCAATACTGAGGCCGCAGATTTAGAAAAAGCCACTAATCCTTATTATCACCCATTGTTTTATTAACAATTTATTCAAGAAATATCCTACTTCCAATCAGGGACTTTTTTTAGCTACAGTTTGAAGAAAACAGTTTTTTTTAAAGCTAACAGCCCTTGAATAAGAATATAATATGCAAAATATATATCACAGGCATCATGGATTACATGGTTCTAGATTCCCATCTGAGCGTTCTGGTGACATTTACAAGCCATTCAGTTTTTAGACTTGTGGTTTATTACATCACCATCCGGCAATATTGGTCTATTTTACATTGCTACCCATTAGATATTCTCTCTTTACCTCTTTATGTATGTGTGCAAGTCCCTGTCCTCCTTCATGTTTGTTCACATATAATTATGCAAAACTATTGTAATGCTTTTATTTATATATGATGAGAACTTGAAAAATAAAATGTTTTTTTATTTGCATATTGTAGAACTAGAACATGTACATGCCTTAAATAATGTCTCTGTGTGAGGGTAGACACACTGTTCCTTGCCCCTAATGTATGGAGCCTTAAGGGTTTGATCAGTCAGTTGAAAATCTCAGCCAGTCACTTCCAGTGGTGTTATACTTCCCACAGATATGCGGTGCTTGTTTCCTCTTACTGTTTTTTTCATTTTTTCGTTTATGCCTTTTGTGCCTTTAACGTGTTTCAAGTCTTACTTGACCCCCCCCCCGGCTCTTGCGCAATGTGGGCCATAGAGCCTAATCTCTCAAATGGGTGGTGTAAACTGCAGAACCAGCGCAGGGCAGCCTGTGTCTACTCCTGAACAGGGCCGGCTTTAGTGCTGGTGGTGCCCTGTGCAACTGTCTTTTTTGGCACCCCTCCACCCCATGAGGTGATCACCTCCTCGGATTTTCTCACTACCACTCAGCAAATGTGCCCCTCATCTTTCCATAGCCCCCCCTTTCACATACATTCATTTGTTTTAAAGCAATTGTAAAGGCTGATTTTACTAATCCACTCAGCTATCCATATAAAATATAATTCTGTTCTTTGCAGCAGGCATATTAACCCTCTCTGCTACTTTATGGAGAGTCAAAGCTGCCACTAGACAAAACTCCTATCTCTCTCCCCAGCAGGAACATTAATCACAAGAGTTATCTTGACATTTTAACTTCTTCATGAAGGTTGGACGCACAAGGAACTTTTCAGCAGCTGCAAAGTCGCAAGCTTCATAAGTTATTGCTAAACACAGAGCCCCACTGAGGTCAGCGCCCCCCCACCCCCAATCCAGGTCCACACCTCGTGCCACCTATGCCGCTCTCACTGCCCTAAAGCTGCCCTGCTCCTGAAGGCTTAATTTCCTTGATTGTCTTGGCTGCAATTGCGGTTTGGGAACACCGCGGTACCAAGGAGCGGAAGAATTAACACAAGGCTGGACTTTTCAGGAGAAGGACGAAACAACTGTCATGATGTAATGCAATGCTGATTGTATAAGTGTGATCTTTTCTGCTCTTTAACCGCATAAAGATTGATGAACTGAACTTTACTGAACCTTAAATAATTTTAATTTGATGAAAGTGGGATGTTTGCCTCACCCACAAAAAAATATTCTAGAATCAATTTTGAATGAGGTTCAATGGTTTCTGTGCGGACAATTTGTGTGCAGGTCGAAAGTGAAGAACATTTTTACACTCCTGTTTAGTAGTGACAGGCTGCACTGTACTCACAATGCTATGGTCTACCTGTAAGAACTCAGCTTGTTGTCAGTCAGTGCCATGCGTGGGTGGAGAAACAATCTCCCTGGAAGCAAGTGATTAGGTTTTTTTATTTTCTTAGAGAGTCTTACAAGATATTTGTGAACTTTTTCACTGGGTTATTGTCAGAAAGTGTCCCAGTGACCCGGCTTATGGATTCTCAGCTTGTGGCCTGTGGGTGGTGGCGGCTACCTGCTTTTGCCAGGGATTGGAGGTAGGTGGTAACACGTTTTTTTCTTCTGTTGCAGTCTTTTCAACCAATAGCTCCCAGCAACACTCCAGGAAAGTCTTGTTCAGTGCTTAGTGCCAAAGTGGTATCGAGTTGTAGAGTTCTGGCCCGTGCCTGGACCTTGCCTGTTTTTGTGTGTTATTCGCTGCTATCAAAACTTTGATTTACTTCGACGAGCCAGCATAGGGAAACAAAAAGCTCTGACTAGTGGGAGGATTGGTCCGCAGAGCTCCACTTTGGATGGGTTCCTTCAGAGGGCAGTGGCCTAATTGGCAAGGAAATCGACTTGCTGGAACTTTGGGTATCCTTTTCACCCTCCCTATTAAGAACCCTGACTGGCAATAGTCCTTGGAACTCCTGGGGTTTCTAAAACACAAAGCCCACATTCCGATGCTGATACATACTCAACTATGAGGGTGAGGGGAGCAACAGTACCACCAGAAGACCAAGAAGGTCCCTCAGTGCAGTTAGTGGTCTCTTTCCCACACCTGTGAGTCCTGGTCCAGCTACCAGAGGCAAAAGGAAAAAGATAGCTAAACACACCAAGGTGAAAAGACTGTGTCCTGCAGTCCATGTGGCAGAGTGCAGATGAAGACAGAGTACCAGCTGAGGAATCTTATGGGCCCTGGACTTGTGAAACAGATTTGAAGCTCTAGTGTTGGAAAAGCTAGAGCACATCTATAAGCCACTTGAGGGAATTGAAATTGAGAGGATCCTGAAGGACACTGTATCTCTGAGACCTGCAAAGCCCACTCAGTGCACATTGCCCTCCGCTACTGTGGTTGATTCCTCTCCTTTACCTCCCAAGGGTGGTCTAGCGGTTGTACTTCCTGCAGATGCAGAAATTTTTCCTGCTATTAGGGCCATTAGGGCCACTAGGGCCAATTTCCTGAGTGGGGTACTTTTGTTAACGGTCACAACACGTTTATTCGAGGATACTTGGCTCTAGATCAAGCGCAGAGGTGTGGCTACTAAATCTTGTGCTCAACATCCTTCTGGTGGATTACTAATATTGGTCCGCTCTAACACAGCCTATACTGTTATACCCCTTCGTGTGGATTCCACAGATGTTCTTGGGATAATCCTTTCCCACCCCAAATCCCAGGCCCTTATGAAAATTAACATCTACAATTGCAGTAGCAGCTATAAACAGGAAGCAAAAACATTAGAACTGTTGGATAGCATGCTAGGTGACCACTCCAATACCCACCATGTATTCATAACAGAGGATTTTAATCGTACATTCGCGCTGAATATCCTGGCATGCAAATTGTCTGGAGATGAAAAACTCCTTCCAGGGTATCCCAGACCTTGTCTGCCCCTTGAGAAGACACCTTTCTAGAGTGGTGCTCCAGGTAGTGGATCTTACGCTATCACACAGAATCTGGCTTGCAATGGGTGATCGCCTTCGGACAAACAGCTTGCACCGACGAGGTCTTTACTTGAATACAATTGATTACTTTTTCTTGGATGTAAGGTGTTGGAGCAAGCTAGATGGCATGATGGTGGTGGAGGGAAGAGTGACCATAACCCACTATTTATTAAGATTCAAAGAACCCATGACCCTCCCCTGCTCGGCAGACTCTGAGCCTCTGTGCATGCACCTAATGACCACTAACAGCAGGAAGAACATGAAATGGGAAACAGTGTGCTCCTCACCCAAAGGAATTAGGACCTTATATGCAATCCTGGCCATACACATGGGTAATATCTGCAGCAGTTGGGGCGACAGTAAAGTGACATTGGTAGAGCCTAATATGGTATTTGCCAAGTTGAGGAATCTTTTTACCAAGGAGTCTAGGGGGTGCCCAGACGTAGTGCAGTCTAATGGCTGGTTAAATGGACAGTGCTCCAATCCATCAAAGAGACGGATGGGCAGGCTATAAGGGAACATAGGGCAATCTATCGGGCCACTTTAACAGAAGCTAAAGGTGTCTGGGAAGACATCATCTCATCTGATCTATTCGACACCATTATAGCTAATGACCAGGGACATTTTGGGCACTAGTCAGTAACAGCAATAGGATGGCAGGCAGCCCTGCTGAAATATCAATTCTACCCTGCGACTGGGTTTCCCACTTTGAGTTCCTGTACTCTACTGCTCCTCCTTCCATGCCTGGCCCTGCCTGTAGGGGCTACAATGATGCCAATCCGCAATCTATCCCCCAAATAGTTTTCACCCTGGAGGAAACTGAGCAAGTTGTGGCCAAACTTAAACCCAGGAAAGACCCAGGTCTCAACAAAATTCCGGCTTATGTGTTTAAGTTTGATCCTGGGGAGGGGGTCCCCTATATTAATGTGGTGTCCAAAGCTATCACAAAAGAGGGGGTGATCCCTCAATCATGGAAGGGGTAAGAGATGCTGCCATCTAAAAAAAGGGGTTCCCAGTTTACCTTCCAATTATCGCCCAATCAGCCTGACTGACAACTTGCAATAAATCTTTTGCAAACAGGTGCTAGAGCTGTTGTTGGAATGGTGTGAGGAAAACCACATTCTTTCAAGACTGCAAGCCGGTTTTCGGTTTAAGACCAGTTCAGTAGACCAGGTCTTTCACTTTCTCCTGGCAGAGTAAAAGATAGTGAATTTGTCCAAGGGAGACCGTTATGTGGCATTCATCAACCTCTATGCTGAGTTTGACATTGTGCCCAGAGGTAGGTTATGAGAGGTATTTCTGAGGATGGGGATTCCCCCTCCGATCTCCTGCAGTTGACCCAGGTGCTCCACAAGGGATATTATGCACAAGTAAGATGCAGAGTGAAATGATAATTAACAGAGGGCTTCTGCATAAATGAAGGCATGCGTCAGGGGTGTCTCCTTTCCCCAACCCAATTCCTACTATATATCAACAACTACATCACATATTTATTAAACTCTGCTAATGATTCTCCAACTTTGGTGGGGGAAAGATACAGGTGCTCCTTTTCCAGACAACACCTAGTTGCAGTCCAAAATTAGAAAGGGCCTCAAAAATTTGAATGGTAGCTTCAATCAGTTCTGTGACAATTTTAGTCTAAAAATTAATACATCTAAGACCAAATATATGATTTATACCAAGAGGGTCAGAGCAAGAGCTGTTATTAAGGTGGGCTCTGAAGTACTACAAAGGGTCCGACAGTTTGAATATCTGGGCATCAGGTTGGATGATACTGGCTCATGGGACCCGCAGATTACCAAAAGTACCTTGATTGTGAAACATCGGGCTGCAACCATAAATAAATTTGCCAGAAAAGCAGCCTGGATGCCCATCTGACCAGCACATGAAATGTACAAAGCACAAGTAAGGGGAGACATGATCTTTATGGGACGGAACTCTGAAGCCACTGCAACATGAGCACTCTGAGTATAGCAGAAATCAATTTCCTTAGATGCATTTTGGGCTTATGGAAAGGCAAACCGTTGGTACCTCTTCACCTTGATCTGGGGATCAATAGGATTTTGGTGCAGATAGTTTTGAGACCTCTATTGTTTTGGGTTTACATCAGGAGTACACATCAACTGAGCCATACAATGAAGGACCTGCAGGAAGTTATGAGATCCAATGAGGTGGGGAAGGTTAGATGGCTGTGGTTGCCTGGATCAAGTGGGGGCTAGTGAAATTTTGGTCTGTTCCCCTAATCTAGTTGTGGAGGAGACTCTTTTAAAGTTAAAAAGCTCACCCTGGAAAAACGTTTTTAGAAGCAGGGACCATTAATCCATGCTAGTCCCCTTAACAAGTGCCTTCTACCTTCACAAATCTATATCCAAGAAGAGAATTTCCTAGATGTTATCTGCCCGGTGTGTTCTAAGTCCCTTTTTCTTCAATTGAGGTTCAGGACTCTCCTAGTAGCTGCTTTTACTGCCAAATGAGAGAAGCAGAGACATGAATCCAACCATTGCTCTTATTATTAAACTGTCCTAGAAAGTGACAAGCTCTTGCTGTTTTTTGCCCATCTATAATAAACCCAGAAATAAATGGATCAACCCTATGTGTAGATCCCTTAGTTTACAAATTCAAGCTGAAGCCCTTAGAATATGTAAAAGTGACCCTGTCTTGTTTGCGGTTGTGGCTATTTCAAAGTTTTTGTATATTGCCTAGTCATGTTCGATCTCATTGTACTAATGAGGCTGCTGGGTTTAGATGGCAGAATCACCTGAATTGTGGGTAACTGAGTTTGATCCCACACCATGTGACAACTGTTGGTCTAATCAGTTTCTGGTCAGCTAGCAGTGCCTCACCTATGCCCAAGAGCAGGGGTGATCTGTGGCAACTGGGCGCATGACATTGTGGCTTCTCAGGGAAATTGTGTTGGATCAGATCTCATCCTTTTCTCTCAGTTACATTTGTGTCACACATGCAAAGACAAACAGAAGCAGGGAATGGTTCAATAAGAATTATTGAATCAGCTGTGTCCTAGATAAAATAACACGAACTGTAATATTTAGGATGATTAAACATATTAGAAGCAGAATGGCTACAATAAAAATGAAACACAAGAAATGTCCCGACATAGTGTCACTCTACAAGATGTGTGATTCCTACCTACACCACTAATGTTCTATGTTAGAGCACAGCCGGATAGGCCCTAATCTGCCCCTCAGGACCCCCCGGGAAGACATCATCCCCCATACTTGAGTATGACAGTAGTGAAGGAGCCTGGTGTCTATTGAGACATCTTCTCCAAATAGGCCAGGGAACCAGTAGTCTCAGCAAGCAGCTGAAGCGGAGTCAGACAGCATGTAATAGTAGTAATCTGGCTGGACATTTCCTCTAATGTGCAGGGGACACAGAGATGTTTTAATAATAAAACAGCTAGGGTTCTGGAGAAAGTGTCCCCATGTAGAGTTAGCGGCGCTGTGTACCACTTTGTGCTGGCAACCCTATCTTGTCGCAGCCCTAAATAAAGCAGAGTGAAAGAATGTCATGCTAAGAAATTTAAATGCTTTCCTAAGCAACAGGATAACAAAATAAATGATAATAAAACATCACCACAAATGTGATTTTTCTAAAATAGGAAAATGAAATAAAACAAAATGTTAGTGAGCTAAAGGGCAGAGACAGCAGGCCTAGCTAGTAAAATAACATGCCCACAAACATCACTAAAATGGCTTCACTACAGCCTGGGCAATAAGAACTAAAGCACTAGGGTCGGCACAAGCAGGCACACCTCAAAATGATCCATGCACCTTCTTATAACTTGTGTTGCTCTAAATTGTGTGATGATGTATTATGGCCCTCATTCTGACCTTGGCGGGCGGCGGAGGCGGAGGCCGCCCGCCAAAGTGCCGCCGTCAGGTTACCGTTCCGCGGTCGAAAGACCGCGGCGGTAATTCTGACTTTCCCGCTGGGCTGGCGGGCGGTCGCCTTCAGACCGCCAGCCAGCCCAGCGGGAAAGAGGCTTCCACGATGAAGCCGGCTCGGAATCGAGCCGGCGGAGTGGAAGCTGTGCGACGGGTGCAGTTGCACCCGTCGCGTATTTCACTGTCTGCGCAGCAGACAGTGAAATACATGTAGGGGCCCTCTTACGGGGGCCCCTGCAATGCCCATGCCAGTGGCATGGGCACTGCAGGGGCCCCCAGGGGCCCCGCGACCCCCCCTACCGCCATCCGGATCTCGGCGGTCCGACCGCCGGGATCTGGATGGCGGTAGGGGGGGTCGGAATCCCCGCGGCGGTGCAGCAAGCTGCGCCGCCGCGGAGGATTCAATGGGGCCGCGGTACACTGGCGGGACCCCGCCAGTGGTGCCGGTCCGACCGCGGCTTTACCGCCGCGGTCGGAATCCCCATTGGAGCACCGCCGGCCTGTCGGCGGTGCTCCCGCGGTCCTCCGCCCTGGCGGTCAAAGACCGCCAGGGTCAGAATGACCACCTATGTCTTTTATAATGATTTACTGCTGTTCAATTGCTTTTAATTTTAAGGTTTTTACATTGTGTTTTTTTTAATTCACTAATGTATGTTGTTGATGAGATCGATGTCTCAAACTATCAATAAATGATGATGATGACTCAGAATGTGTTAACCCATAATTTACTTTTTTTTTAAAATGTTACATAGAGGAAAGGGTCCATTGGGGCGCTTCAGCTAAGCCAGGGACTGAGTCCCCAAGGCTTGTAATCGCCACAGCAATATATTTCTCTAAGTTGCATCAGAGAGCTATTGGTCAATGTGCTTATCTGATATCATCACCTGGGTGAAAAATCTCCTTGACCAAACCAAAGATTTTTTAAATTTGGGTCTGTCAGCCTTTGAAGACTAATGGTCCATATACCTCTAATTTATTAAGACTTTAAAGCCTACACAAAAATGTTTTTTCAACACAATTGCCCTCATTACAACCATGGCGGTCAGTGATAAAGCGGCGGTAATTCCGCCAACAGCCCGGCGGTAACAATAAATGGAATTATAACCACTGTGGAAACTGCTCAGACAAACAGCCACTTTAAGACTCTGACCGCCACGGCAGAATCAACAAGCACCACAGCGGTAACCGCCAACAGCTAGGCGGAAAACAATGTACCACCCACACTATTATGACCGGCCTATCCAACACCTTTTCCGGGGCGGTACCAATGACATCAAAAGCCTGGCGAAAACAGATCTCAGAAGTCAAAGGACTCACCTGTGGAGACTCAGGGAACAACCACGACGCCATGGAGCCCGAGCTGGCCATATTCCTCATGCTCGTCTACCTTCTGCTGCATTATGAACATCAACGCTGGTGAAGACGACCACGGTGAGTATTGCCACCTAGCACACGGGGGAGGAGGGAGGAATAAGAGGGTGACACACACATGCAACACAAAACCCCCCCACCCCCAAAACCATACACACAACAAGATGCGGTAACATTACATATTCACCCCATACCCCTCAGGAATAATGCAAGGACAATATGATTTGAAGAAAGTGAGTAAAATATGAAAAATACTATGAATAAGTGCAACAACATCCAAACGAATATGCATATTTACAAATATAGGGACATTGCCCAGTCCTCAATGTCCGTGGACCACAGGACCACATCACATGTGCCAAGGCCCCACCTCACTCCTGCAACAACATGGAGAGAACACTGCAGGGGCATCAGGTCGAAATTCACAGGCACCTCAGAGGGATGGGGAATGGGGGGGGCGCCTCAGCCGGAAGATGGTACAATGCCGCTGGTCCTGGATGGGGCTACATGCCAACTGCTTGGTCCCGGGGAGTGCAAGGCCACAGTCTCTCAAGTGGGTGGTTTGCCTACTGCCTCTGAAGGGGGCAACGTGCCCTGTGCTTGGTCCTGGGGGATGCAAGGCCACAGTCTCTCAAGTGGGTGATTTGGCCACTGCTTGGTCCTGAGGAGTGCTCTTCAGTGGGTGATTTCACCACATGCTCTGGAGGGGGCAACATGCCCTGTAATTGGTCCTGGGGAGTGCAAGGCCACAGTCTCTCAAGTGGGTGGCTACTTCCATTGGTTCTGGATGGGGCATTGTGCCCAGTGTGCTTCATCCTGGGAAGGATCGGGTGAGTGGATGGCTTCTTCCACTGGTTCTGGAGGGGGCATTGTGCCCAGTGTCCTTCATCCTGGGAAGAATGGGGTGAGTGGATGGCTTCTTCCACTAGTTCTGGAGAGGGCATTGTGCCCAGTGTGCTTCATCCTGGGAAGGATGGGGTGAGTGGATGGCTTCTTCCACTGGTTCTGGAGGGGGCATTGTGCCCAGTGTGCTTCATCCTGGGAAGGATGAGGTGAGTGGATGGCTTTTTCCACTGGTTCTGGAGGGGGCATTGAGCCCTGTGATGCAGATCTTGGGCAGTGCAAGGTCACAGTCTCTCACCTGGGCGTCAGACCCATAGGATTTGCTGGGGCCAGGCCGCACAACAGCCCATGGAGGCAGGACTACACACTGCCCGCTGGCGGTGACGGCTGCTCAGTGGTGGCAGTGGCGGTGCAGGTGTCGGTGCTGGCAGTGGTGATGGGATGCTCCAGCCCTTCCCCTGCAGCCTCGAACAGCTGGCCACTGGGGCTGCTGCTGGTGGTGGTGTTGCTGGTGGCGGTTCTGGCAGTGGTGGGGGGAGGCTCCAGCTTCTCCCCTGCAGCCTCGGACGGCTGCCCATTGGGGCTGCTGGGGCTGGCAGCTGTGCGGGTGGCATTGCTGGCAGTGGTGGGGGGAGGTTCCAGCCCTACCCCTGCAGCCTCGGTCGGCTGCCCACTGGGGCTGCTGCTGCTGGTGGCGGTGCTGGCGGCAGTGCTGGCGGCGGTGCTGGTGCTGGCAGTGGTGGGGGGAGGCTCCACCACTTCCCCTGCAGCCTCGGACGGCTGCCCACTGGGGCTGCTGCTGCTGGCGGCGGTGCTGGCGGCTGTGCAGGTGGCGGTGCTGGCACTGGTGGGGGGAAGCTCCAGCCCTTCCCCTGCAGCTTCGGACGGCTGAACCACCATGGTTGTTGGTGGGGGCTCCGACTAAGTCCCAGAACCAGGCCTCATGTCCTTTTTGCCTGCTGGTGCAGGCCCCTTGCCCTTCCTGTCAGCAGCCGGGGATTTCCCCTTGCCTTTCCCTGTAGTTGCTGGCGGTGCCTCCTTGCCCTTCCTAGATGGAGCTGGTGGTGCCTCCTTGCCCTTCCTAGACACAGCTGGTGGTGCCTCCTTGTCCTTCCTAGATGCAGCAGGTGCCGGCACCCTTTCAGTGTGGCTGCCTGGTGCCCCGGATCATCTCTCACCTGCAGTAGCTGTCAACACTACTGTGGCCGTGGACTGGGTGGCTGAGGTGCTCGCCTGGGTTCTGACCACCCTGGCCCGACGTGAAGAACGGGGGGAGTGGTAGGGAAGAGGTCAATGGTGGAGAGGAAAAGCTTCTTAGAGTCATTGGGGTGAGACGAGGGTGAAGGTTTGGGAGTGTAGGAAGAGAAAGTGGTTGTAGGAGGTGTCTGGCTGCTCATTTTGGGTGCAAGTGCATGGGCTGATGCTGTTGTGAGGAGGATGGTTGTTGAGTGTCTGAGTGCTTGCGTTTCTGCACTTTGGGAGGAGGGGGCATAGACACAGTGGGAGAGGACACAGGAGACGTGTGCATGGATGTGGGGGTGGTGACTGCCAGTGAGGGGCGTGTAGTGGTAGTGGACGAGGATGTAGTGCATGCAGGTGTGAACGTAGACGCTACTGGGAGGGAGGTGGACAAGGAGGAGGAGGGGGACACAGTGGAGGCAGTGGATGTTGGTATGTCTGGTTCTGGATGGTGTTTGTGTGAGAGCCTTTGGGATGATGTGTGATGCATGTGTTTGCCTCAACGACTCCTGTGTCTTGTGCTGTGTGCATGCTGGTCTGCCTGTGTGCTTGGGATAGGTTGGGGTTGAGGGGAATGGGATTGGGTAGAGGAAGTTGGAGAGGGGGAGGCTAGAAACAGGGACAATGGCTGCCATCAGGGAGGAGGCCAGAGTCTGGATTGATCTCTGTTGGGCCGCCATGCCAGAGTGATTGGCCTCCAGGAATGCATTTGTCTGTTGCAAATGGGCTGCCAGCACTTGGATGGCATTCACAAATGGTTGACTGCCCAACAGAGATGAATCACAGGAGGGCAATAGCCTCCTTACTTAGGGCAGCAGGGCTAACCGGGGCAGGGCCTGAGGTGCCTGGGGCAAAGGAGATGCCCACCCTCCTGGGTGAGCGGGCACGGGAACCTCGCTGAGGGGCTGCTGGGAGGGTGGTGCTGGTACGGGGTGGCGCCTGTACCTGTAGTTGGGGTGGGCACAGAGGTGTCCACCAGGGATCTTCCATCGGAGGAGGTATCACTGTCCGAACTGCCCCCACCAGTCTCCCCTGTGGTGCTCCCCTCACCCTCCGTCGTACCGGTGTCCTCACCGTCTGTGGATTCGGCCTCTTGGGCCCTGTGGGATGCAGCTCTCCCCGTCGCCGGTACCTCTGTCCCTCCACCAGATGTTGCTAAGGCACATAAGGACAGGATGACAAAACAAAAAGGTGGGGAGAGACAAAGGATACACTTGGTTCATGGCGGCAACAACACCACCGTGCCCACCGTCTCAGGTCCTCCCACGGTTTCTGAGAGTGGGTGCTCCACCTGCCGTAGACCCCCAGGTTCAGCACGTCCTTGGTGATGGCACGTTATATATCCTTTTTCTGATGGGTGCTGACCTGCAGAGAAATACACATAGGAAAAGGTATCAGTCAGACTGTCCGGCCTGTTACACTCATGGCCCACCATAGCCCTCACATCCCCTTATGCACAGACCTGGCCCACCATACATGCAGCACGCTGCCCAGTGCCCTTCCACCAACCGCCCCTACACGAGGCCTTCACAAACACCACTCCATACATTCATACCCCTTGCAGCGTGCTCTTAGTGTACTCACCTGTTGGTTTCGAGGCCCATACAGCATTCGGTATTGGGGTAGGACCCCATCCACCAGTCGCTCCAACTCCGCTGCAGTGAAGGCAGGGGCCCTTTCCCCAGTGACACGAGCTATGGTCAGTTCCAGACACAGGTCACAGCACCACATGCAGTGTAGGTCCACTCCTGTTGAAGATCAGGTAGCAACTGAATGAACAGATAGAAAATGGTGGTCACGTCTGTGGTAGTGCGTACCGTCACCACCGGTGTACATCACCATTGGCCACTGTAACCCATAGCGCCCAATGGTAACCAGTGAGGAGTTGCACAGTAGTTTTCAACCGCCCCCGTAACGGCGCACAACATCTGTGGAATTACCTCATTTCCACATGTCTCTCCTAACAGGACAGGCGGACGCAATTTCAAGGGGGGGCAGGCCATGGCACCTAACTGTGACACAGTACACATAAGCACCATTCAGGCCTATCCAACAATATACTGTTACAGTCACAACATGCAATATAGTGTAGTGTTTGGAAATATGGGATACTGACCAGTTGCTCACCGTTTTGCCGCCTAGATTAGTTCCGCTGCGGATGAATAGGAGATGGAGACATCCCCCTGTGTACAGGCCCCTTGTGGACTTGGCAACAATGGAGGACAGGCACATTATCCTCACCTAGAGGCTGGACAGGGCCACAGTCACAGAGCTGTGTGCCCAATTGGAGCATGACCTGATATCTGCTATCCGTGACCCCACCTGGATCCCCCCCTCTTGTGAAAGGGCTATAAGTGCTCCATTTCCTAGCAACTTCCAAGTGATATGGGTCTTGACAGCAGGAATGTCACAGGCAATGTTCTCAATAGTGCTGACCAGAGTGTTGTCTGCCCTAATTAAACACATGCGCAGCTACATCGTTTTCCCCCAGGTGGAGGATTTGGCCACAGTGAAGGCTGATTTCTATGCAATGGGACATATCCCCAACATTATTGGGGCTATTGATGGTACACATATTGCATTTGTCCCCCCCAGAGAAATGAACAGGTGTTCAGAAATCGAAAGAGCTTTCACTCTGTGAATGTGCAGATGGTGTGCCTGGAAGACCAGTACATCTCCCATGTCAATGCAAAGTATCCTGAGTCTGTGCATGATGCCTTTATCCTGAGGAATAGCAGCATCCCATATGTGATGGCTCTACTCTAGAGGCACCAAGTGTGGCTAATAAGTGAGCCCTGGTTCCCACCAGTGGATGTTGGTGTATGGGTTGGGTGTGGGCCCTAAGGGTTAGTGTGTGTTTAACAGTTGTCCCTCGATATTTGCAGGTGACTCTGGTTACCCCAACTTCTCATGGCTACTAACCCCTGTGCGGAATCCCAGGACAGGGGCAGAAGAACATTACAATGAGACACATGGGCGAACAAGAAAAATCATAGAGAGGACATTCGGCCTCCTTATGGCTAGGTTTCGTTGCCTCCATCTGACAGCTGGTTCCCTCTGCTACTCACCCAAGAAGGTGTGCCAAATCGTGGCATGCGGTATGTTGCACAACCTTGCCAGGTGCCTTTTCTGCAGGAGGAGGAGGCTGGGGATGGCCCTGTGGCAGCAGAGGACCCTGGGGACTGTGAAGATGAGGAGGCAGAGGATGAGTATGAGGACAACAGAAGTGCAATAATTTGTCAATACTTCCAATGACAGGTAAGACAGTGTAACTTCACTTTTAATTGACAGTTTTGTGTTTGACATTGTCACTGGCAGGCTGATTTTCCCACTTCTATGGCCACTTACAGGACCCTTTGGCATCTCTATTTGCAGATATTTGTGGCCCACTATTGCTCCTGGTGTGTGGACTGCAGCCAACTACAGGTCATTCCTATATATACGTTATTGTACAGTTGTATTGCAGTGTTTAACGCTTGTTAAACAAATACATAGTTCAATCATTTGACAAACTCCATTCTTGTATTTTTCAAATGGTGTTTATTTATGTGCTAATAAGTAGAGGGGATGTGCAATGGGCTGGGGCCGATGGTGGAGGAAAGTCCAGGATAGAGTCCAGTCTATGTGGATCACAGGTGCATTGTCCAAGGGGGCATAGGATGTGGAGCAATGATAGTTCATGGTGGACAGGGTGACAGGGTGGGACACAAGGGTGAGAGTCAGAAGAGTCTTATTTCCTGGTGCGGGGTCTTGGCAGTAGCCTCTGGCTTCTGCCTGGATCGCAGGGACCGTTTGTGGGGTGGTTCTGCTTCTGCAGGGGGAGGGGTGCTGGTGGCCTGCTGGTCCTGTGGTGGGGCCTCCTGTCTATTAGAGGCAGCGGAGGTGGAAGGCTGTTCATCGGTTTGGCTAGTGGTAGGGGCCCGGTGGTGTGCCACTGCCTCCCTCATAGTGTTGGCCATGTCTGCCAGCACCCCTGCAATGGAGACCAGGGTGGTGTTAATGGACTTCAAGTCCTCCCTGATCCCCAGGTACTGTCCCTCCTGCAGCCGCTGGTTCTCTTGCAACTTGTCCAATATCTGGCCCATCGTCTCCTAGGAATGGTGGTATGCTCCCAGGATCTTGGTGAGTGCCTCCTGGAGAGTAGGTTACCTGAGCCTGTCCTCCTCCTGTTGCACAACAGTCCTCCCAGCTTCCCTGTTGTCCTGTGCCTCTATCCCCTGAACTGTCTGCCCACTGCCACTGACCCTAGGTCCCTGATCGTCCTGTGTTTGTGGGGTGGCCTGGTGTCCCTGTAGTTTTGGACACACTGCTGATTGACGTGTCCTGGGGACAGAGGTTTGGGCCCGCTGGATAGGTACTGTGCTGGTGTTTCCTGAGGGGGGAGGCTTTGTGGTGGTATGGGACTGTGCCTGGGTAACCGACTGTCTGGAGATCCCTGATAGGCCAGGTTGGTCATCCATATCCAGGCGTCCAGAGCTGCTGTCAACACTGTGGGCCTCTTCTGGGGGACGACTGGATGTTGCTGGCACCTCCTCGCCGGTGGCGTTGGCTGGTGGACCTGTGAGGATGTAAATGCAGTGTTATTTTTTCTGCGTGTGACATCTTGTGCATGGGTGTGTTGCCCTCTATGGTTGTTATTGCCCTGGCAGGTTTGCCTTATGTGAGTAGGTATTTGGTGGGCTTGCTGTTTCCCTCTAGTGTGCATGCATTAGTGAACGGTGTCCATGCAGGTCTGTGATGGGGGTCCATGCATATGTGTTGCATGCAGGGCTTGGTATTGGGATTAGTTGGTTGTAATGGTGGGGTGTGTAGGAGGTGATGGAGTGATGGGAGTGTGGTTATGAGTGGGGGTTTGAGATGGCATGCATGTAGGAGGGGGATAGTAGTAAAGAGTTGACTTACCGGAGTCCAGTCCTCCTCCTACTCCTGCCAGGCCCTCAGGATGCATTATTGCCCAGACTTGCTCCTCCCATGTTGTTAGTTGTGGGGGAGGACATAGGGGTCTACCGCCAGTCCTCCGTACAGCTATTTGGTGTCTTGCTGTGGAACGCACCTTCTCCTGTAGGTCGTTACACCTCTTCCTGATGTCATCGCTAGTTCTGGGGTGCTGTCCCACGGCAGTGACCCTGTCCACGATCCTCCACCATAGCTTCATCTGCCTAGCAATAGATATCTGCTGCACCTGTGATCCAAATAGCTGTGGATCTGCCCAGATGATTTCCTCCACCATGACCCTTAGCTCCTCCTCTGAGAACCTGGGGTGTCGTTGTGGTGCCATGGGTGAAGTGTGAGTGGTGTGGGTGAGGGTGTATAGGGTGATGTGTTGGGGTGTGTGATGTAAGGTGCGTGGATGGTGTATAGGTGAAAGTGGTGTGTGGCTGGGGTCTTGTCTGTGGTCTTACTATCTCTCTTGTGGCACTTGTTTGTAATTGTAAAGGGTTTTGGGTAATGTGGGTGTGTGTTTTATAGTGGTGTGGGCATGTGGGTGTGGTGTGTGTATGAGTGTCAGGTATGTGTAGTTTGAATTTTCCAATGTGGTATTGTTTTGTTAGTGTGTGTGTATTTTGAGCGCAGTGGAATGTAGCGCCAATGGTTTACCGCCATTGAATGTCCACTGCGGTTATTCGTGGGTCATAATGTTGTGGGTGTAGTTCTATTGGCGTAACGGTGTACGTTTTGCTACTGCCAGTTTATCACTGACCTTTGGGCTGGCGGACTTGTGTGTGTGTCTGTATAGTGATGGATTGCTATGTGTGTGTCATAATATGGGTAGCGGTGATCCGCGGCGGCGGCAGTATATTGGCGGCAGTCAGCATGTGGGTAACCGGTATTTACCCCCAATGTCATAATGAGGCCCTATGTCTTTTAAAAATTAATGAAAGGATTTACACCAAACAAATAAAAGGCACTCCCTTGAGTTAAGTTCTACTTTCTTTCCAGGTTTTGTAATTCTCTTCAGCGTTTATTTCTGTATGATATAGTAAACATTCCTATGAGGATTAAAAAGTAAAAAAAAAACAATCACGTTTTTGACACCCCATTTTTGCCCTTGCCAGATCTCCATGAATTATACCATGCTAGATGTAAGTAAGATTAAATTTTTTTGAAAAATGTAATTCTGACCCGTCAAATTATGCTAAGGTTTTAAGACAAAACAAGGATTTACAATTGAACACTTGAAACCTCTGACCTAATCATGACAACACACTGGCTATCACCACTGTGTGAAATAGGTGTCTTTGATATAGAAAGTGGTATAATTGAGTTCAAACAACACTGGGTAAAATAACCACATCCTCCAACAGTTTAAAGAAATTTAAACAAAAAGTGCCATGCTGCCAAGAATTAAGCAGGCACAATCACTCTCTAAACGTCTATGCTCCAATTTGTCCAAGTAGAAAAGGCAGATCCATGCTAACATATGACAAAGTGGAAACTTAGGACAGTGTTAAGGGTATAGATGTCATTTTTCTCTCCCATTCACACTGCCTTGCTCCCATTCATTCCTCCTGGCTCTCTTTAGAGAAAACCTTAAAGTCTCACATGGTCACATTTTGGTCAAGTGAACAGGGTTTTGAAAAAACAGAAATAGACTTCACAAAAGATTAGTTTGGTATTGGGCTTGTATGTCCTTGGGAAACATCGGAAGACATGGCAATTCTGCCACAATGCACATTGTGCTACAATATCAGTTTGTCATCTTGGATTGGGATGTTCTTGCAAAGAACTGGCCTATTTACTTCTTGTAGTAAAACCAAGATATCCACTGCCATTGTGAGCATCGTACTATTTTAACAGTACCCAGTCTTGTTGGTCTTGAAAAGCACTCAAGAATTAGTAGGATGCCGTGGTCTTGACCTTCACTCTGCCATATTTCAAAACACAGAGCTCAAGTGCAATACACTCCAGAACAGCCTTTGGGAATGTAGTTGACAACAGTACAGGAAAACATAAGACAAGGATAGTGATTAGTATTTTCGAAAAGGAGCTGAGTTAAGGTAAATTGAGGACATTGTCTAAGCAGACTGGTGACAGCTAAAGAAGACATTTTGGAGAAGTATTTACAAACAAGTGTGTAGTAATGTCCAGAATGTTGATACCTTGAGGTTAAGTACCTCGGGCTGTAGTGAGGAAGAGTTCCACATGTTGGCAGTTGGAGCTGTTCCCCTGAGGGCGATAACAGTCGCATCTGTAATTTGCTAGTACTAATAAATACAATTTAAATTTACCTGTGTTCAGTGTCCACTTTATATTTGATGATTAGCTAAATCCACTACAGTGAATCCAAGCATCAATGTGATCATGTCTTTCATCCAGATCTCACAACATCAATAAATTGAATTGAGCAAGGTATTTGAACTGCTCTGATGAAGCCAACAGCTACTAGCACTGCATTTCCCTGTGGTACCTGTGATCATCAAGGGTCCTTGCAGGTGAGACATTATATGAGCAAACTGTAAATGTAAAAGCCCCAAAAAATGAAATTATTTAGCTACCCCACCTAACCCCAAATACCCCAACAAACTGCGCTACCCCTAGACAAACACCCCACAACACAATGACAAATACAGGACAAAAACACTACAAAAGACTGAGGAAAACACAACAGCGACAGGACACAACACAAAACTCTCCAACAACATCAATTCTCCACCAGCCCAACAGTCAGAGACAAAAAGACTGTGGAGTGAAAGTGAAATCACTGTACAATGTATGCAGCCAGGAAGTCCTGTTTCATCACTTCCTGGTCATGTGCGCCACGTTTTCTGATATGTGTCTTTTTTTACGCATAATAGTCAAGAGTAGATTTTTTACCATTGAAACTGACAAGGCCTCAAGGCTTGCTATTGACATGCAGGGGCGAAGCGTAATTTTTTTAATAGCAGATTATGAAGTATTGGCGTTTGCATCAAAACATTTGACACGTGACGGTCATGCCTGGCATTCCTTCCCATGAGGCCTGACAAGGCCTGTGGACTTGCGATTGACGCTCAGGAGCCGGGCATAATTTTTTGGCCTAGTGGAGTACGGAATATTGCAGTTTGAGTCAACATTTTTGATGCATAACAGGAATACTTGGATTTTGTAGGAAAGGCTGACAGTGCACCCAGATTCACATAGCATGTCACAAGAGCTATGCCTGTATGTAGTCATTATGGTATGGCTACCTGTGTTTGCATGTTCATTCTTATCTGAACGGTAACATTGGTATGTGTTGCCATTATGATTGTGTGTGTGTGTGTGTGTGTGATGCATACAATGACTGATACTGTTTGCATATATGCATGTGCTGCTAGACTTTGTCCACATACATGTTACCACATGTGTACTAGGAGTGTACATATGTGATCTAACACATATTTGTGATTCTACCACATTGTAATGTCTGATTTCCAAATGTACATTTAACAACACAGTAGATATGATGGGCTATGTCCAATACATGTTAATGAATGTTATATCCTTGACACATTGTACTCAGAGGATGTAGTGGACTATGACTGGGTTGATTTAATGTTATCTCTGGCAATGTGAGTGCATGTGTGTACACACTATGGTGTGTTGTTTGGTTCAGGCTTCATGGTGCTCTGCTGCACGTGTGACATATAGTTCCCCATGCATCTATGATGCTGGAGATGGTGTACTTACATGTGTCAATGAAGGTTGTGTGGAAAAACGTATAATGTCATATGTGTGAAAGTTGCCACAGCAGTGTGTTTATGTGATATGAAACCTCGCATATCTCTCTTCCTACATGGACACATATTGGACTTTGTTGGGCTTTGTTAAATGACTGTGTAGTCATGTCAGTGCCACCTATGTTTCCGTATGTAGGAACACATCTCATGGTCATTTAAGTCTGTCAATGATCATGTGATACAAATGCATTTTCTTTAGTGGAAAGTTTACTTTTGTGCAGACTCTGATAAACAATACCAGGCCTGTGCCATTTAAATGGTACATGTGTGCAAAGATATCAGACATATGTGTGCATGCCACAAACTAGGTACTTGCAATCGGCCACAACATGTTTGTTATGACTGTCACACACAATGGCATACAACTGTGTAGCAGTGTTGCAGTCAGGCAATGATGGCAGCCTAGTCATCATTACTTTTTATGCCCACACAGACCCATGGTTGCAAGTTTTGACGTAGGTTTACGGTGGCCCACTCTGCTCAGTCCACTGTGCACATCCATCAGGCCCCTGACTGTGTCAAGAGTCAATGTAGTCTCGGCATTGAGGTTACAGGGTGTTGGGCAGGGATCTAGTCTCTTCATGATAGCTCTTCGGTAGAGCAATGTGCAGTTCCCTGAAGACTGACACATGGACATATGTGATCAATGGTCTGGGATTTTCATTTTCCTTTAATCAGTCTTGCCCTATCATGTACAGAGGACTGGCTACTTAAGCGTGTAGGGCATGTTTGATCATTTGGCATGGTCTTGTAATTTTTGTACAACCCAGGGGACAGATGGTGTCATCTGTCACTGTCTTCTGTCAGAATAGTATGCAATGGGCAACTACAACATTGTTGTTATAGCAAACTTGAGTGGGTTATGTACTGACTATGCATCCTCTCTGAACATATGTTGGGTGATCACGTGGTGACTTTGTTGTGTTGCACAGTCTGCACAGTTCTCCCTCATTTATGGCACATCTTGTTTGGAATAGATTTGGTCCTACATTGTTGGTATTCGTTAGGCTGCTTATACTTTGTACACATATTCTACTGCAACATTGTCCGTCATACATGGGCAGGATGCAACGTGTGACTTGTGTAATTTGAAGATGTACACATCTTCTACTACTGGCTACATGATAGTTTCCCACCCATTTCCAGGCTTTGCAATATTACATGACGTACACACACACATGAGAGAACACTTGCCACAGCACTTGTATAGTCTCCAAGTGACCTCCACATGTTGTATCCGCAAGTATCTGTGGGCTTCTCTCAGCTGTCCTTCCACATCCTTTGGTGTACAAGGGTGTACACCACATTCTGCATTCCACAACCTACGTCACTGTCACCATGAGTGCCTCTTGTTAGTGTGTGAAATCATCTTAGCGCTGGATTTTTTTTTGCCACATGCAACATATCTGTCTCCTTCTTCACCGATACATTTTACGATGGGTCTGTGACATGTTTGGACATTGCTAGACATACTTGCACATCCCATACCTGAGCAGCATGTTGGAGACCTAAACATTTTAGGGAATTTTGTCACTGTTGGTAACTTTCTCTTGGTCAGGAATGAGAGGTGTGTTTTCATATGTGGTGTGTGATGGTATCATACAAAGTATACTAGGTTACCTTGCTGACACATGTCAACCATTATAGGAAATTGCAAACCCTTTCCTATCTAGGCCACACACCCATACATCAGTCTTCACATGTATATTTGGATTAGCTGCAGGTATGTGTCAAGACAGCAGATATGTGTGACAAATGTGTTAAAATGTACATAGGGAGTGCGACAGACTCTACATACATTATGCCCAGACATTCATTTGGTGGTGCACTCTCCCATTTTATTGTTAAATCATGGCTATAGGCCATATATGTGGAGAGTGGATCAGCACCCATTGCTGCTTCACTTGTCTAGCAATCCTTAGCACACTCTACAGCCAACATATGTGTGCTATATTTGAGGTACAGAACACCATGTGGCAGGGTTAGGTCCCATGGCGGTGCTAAACGTTACACCATTGATCTACGGTGCAGGGTTAGGCTCACACTTTGGTGCCTAACCCTGAACAGTCAATGATGGTCCATTGATACCAATGGTGTCCCCCCCTTGTCACATGTGCTCAGTGCTGGTGTAGCAGCTATTCCCCTGAGATTTGACACAGTTCAGTTCCTAGTTTTTTAATGCATCATTTGGAAACAACCCCTACCATATACGCCCCCTTGCATACATCTTGCCAGGCGTGGGGATGATGTGGGGAAAGGAGTACAATGCTCACTTAACGCCACATCTTTTTTGTGGTGCGTGGATCTAGGCCACATGGCCATGAGTTATGTGACGCTGATGTGTGGAAATGGAGGTGTTAGGCCCTCTCACATCACAACCTATGTTCCAACCATCTTTATAACTGTTGTGTTTC
The DNA here is from genome assembly GCF_031143425.1 of Pleurodeles waltl. Taxonomy (NCBI): domain Eukaryota; kingdom Metazoa; phylum Chordata; class Amphibia; order Caudata; family Salamandridae; genus Pleurodeles; species Pleurodeles waltl. Next base: position 450,627,491 of record NC_090444.1, read on the forward strand.
TTTTCTGCTCTCTGAGATATGAGCAACATTCCAATGGTATGTGTAGTGGATAATGAGTAGATCATGGACATTCCTGTGCAAAGTGATATAATTTGTACAGTGTCTAGGTGTAGAAGTTCTGTACAATTTGTGGTCTCCTGGGAACTCCAGCAGCAGTGTTTTTTAGTTCCCCCTCCAACTGTGCTGCATCATTGTCATCCTCCTCTGATTGGGGATATCTACCAGTTCATCCCAGGGAACTTTGGTCCGTATACATATATTATGCAAGATAGCACATACAAGTACCATCTTGCATACCAGGGGTGGTGCCCATAACAGGCTTCTTCCTGTGAGGGCCATGCACCTGAACCTTGACTTCAGGAGCCCAAATGTCCTCTCCACCACGTTTTGTGTCCTACTCTGCCCTTCATTGTATGCCCGCTCTTCCACCATTGTCGAGTTGCCTCAAGGAGTCATCACCCATGGATGAATGCCATAACCTTGGTTGGCTGCAGAGGAATAAGAGAACATGTATCGGTAATGCATATTTATGGTTTCATATGTTTCATGGCAGATGTTAGTTGTAGGTGGAGTGGTGACTCAGACTTGCTTCTGGTATTGTGTGTTTTCCTGTTTTATGGAATGGTTGCATTGGTTTGTATTGGTGGACATTACTATTGTGGGTTGTGGCTGAGGGACCTGGTGATTGTCAAAATAAATCCGAACTGACAGTTCAACCGTGCCAAATATGTGTCGTGTTGTCCATAATTGAGGCTGTATCCTATTGTTAGTGGACCCTACCATCTCCTTGCACCACAATGGTGTCATTTGTATTGACACCATGGTAGCCCTACAAAGCCAAACTCAGGCCTTCATGTTACCATGTGGCATTACGCAGGCAGTGAAACACTTTGGGCCCTATTACAACTTTGGAGGACGGTGTTAATCCGTCCCAAATGTGACGGATATACCACCTACCGTATTACGAGTTCCATAGGATATAATGGACTCGTAATACGGTAGGTGGTATATCCGTCACATTTGGGACGGATTAACACCGTCCTCCAAAGTTGTAATAAGGCCCTTAGTGACCCTTTGTGGCAGATGATGCCTGCGCCATCCATCATGTTTACAAGGGTGTGAATCACACAATTGCAGGAGTAGCAAGACATTTTTAACACATGTACAGTGCAGGCGTTGAGAGGACGCACACCATATTTTGCATGGGTACCTATGTACAGTGCATTAAAGGTCAGGTATGCTCTCAATACTCCTACAGAGTCCTAATATGGCATACATTATCTTGACAGTATTGTACCTACTCTTCGCCATGGTGGGCCATTTCTTGGATACGACACCCACGTGGTGGTGTTAGGGGACGCTAAGGGGTACATGTGAAGTGGCACTGGACTAGGGGCTGCACCACCTCTGGTCTTTCGTGGCTAGTGATGTTGTATTCCTATGTGTGCAGCACAATACAGCATACAGATGAAGGTGCATACTATAGGTATGTCAGGTATGTGTAGGTGATATGTAGTTGGTAATGCCAACACATTGGTGCTGCCAGAAGCTTGAACACTATGGAAAATGTGGGGTTGTGCCTATATGTGACTTTCTTTACATTAACATGGCCTATGCTATTCACATACCTGAGCTATTCATTGTTTGGTGTAATGGGTGTGGGACCTGTATTTAGTTGTCAACCAGTGGACACTTGTAGTGGTTTGGGCCCAGCTTCTGTATGGAAAGGGGACATAGCTCCACTTGTTCTTCACATGGTGTGCCAGTCAGGTTGTATCTACATTATGTACATATGGGTGTATGTGTGTGTGATGTGCAATTAATGTGGTGTAGTGTGGCATGCGGCATATGTGTTGTTGTCTGTACATCTGTCTTCCTCTGCCCATGTTTGTTTAGTGTGGTATACGACTTGTTTGTCTTACAAGGTTGGTGTGTTGTCTGTGTACTGATTTGTATGGTGGCTTACCTACGAGTAGCTCATTGCCAAATGTCCATCCTGGAACTGCTCGTTGATGGTGGAATGCTGAAATATGTAGCCATCATGCATGCTGCCGGGATATTTGACTAGGAATTTTGTGAAGAGCCAATGGTTGTTCACAATGGCCTGCACATTTATCAAATGGGTATGTTTGTGGTTCCTGTAGAGGTGTTCCGTTGATGCAGGTGGCACAAGTTGGACCTGGGTGCAGTCCATTGCACCCAGCACACGAGAGAACCCAGCAATTAGGTAAAAACGTTGCTTGGTCTCCTGTTGCAGTTGCTGGGTATTGGGGAAGCAGATGTGGTGGGGTGTGAGGTGGACGATTGCATCCAGAACCTTTGGTAAGAAGGCCGAGAAGTATGGATAGGAGATACCAGCCACTTGTATGCCCGTTGTCTGAAATGATCCTGACGCCAGTATATGGAGGACAGCAAGGAGTTTGGTTATGGGTGGAATATTTGTTGGAGTTTCAACCCATGCAGTGATGTCTGGCGCTATGTGGTGCAGCAGGAGCACAATGGACTCCACCTTCAGATGATAGGTTCTGGTGACATCTTGTTCCCTGAGCCCAAGGATGGTTGTACGCTGTTGAAATATCCTCTCCCACCTTCTGCGCTGCCTTTGTGGCTTCTGTGGTGGTGGTTGAGGTTGCTGTGGTTGTGCTGAAAGGACCTGTTGTTGTTGGTGTTGTCTGTTGCGTGTGCCAAGCTGGAGCATTAACAGTTTCATGTTGTACAGGAGGTTGTCAATGCTCCTTCTCTGTGTTTTCCTTAAGTAGTGTTGTGTGACATTTTAACGCCTGGTCTGACCAGGAGTTAAATTTAAATTTGATGCAAATCAAGCTTTGCGTCATTTTTTGGGACTGGTTCCTTTCCTTGAGTCGTTTTAGCGTCAGGGTGTAAATATGGCGCTGAAGGGCTAGTATCATTTTTTGGAAGGGAACCCCTACTTTGCATGTCATTGTCGCAAAATGACACAAGGTGGGTTTGCGCTCTCAAAACAATAACGCTAACTCAATTTTTTTGATGCTAGACAGGTCTAGCATCAAAATATAAATGTGGCAGCAGGTTAGCACCGCTTTTACGTAAAAAAATTACACAAAGGCAACGCAAACTTTTCTTAACTATGGGCCGCAGTTTTTGCCAACCCATGTAGGTAAATTATATCTGTCAGAAAAGCACTTGGAAATCTCTATTGGTATGTGCAGTTTGAATAGAGGAGAAAACTTAATCAGTTTTGTAAACGTATCAGCCTGTAACTTAATGACTTGATTTGGTTCTGGAGGTGGAAGTTGGTAGATAGCATATGTCAAGGTTATGATGCTACAGGTAAAGGTTGCAAATATCAAAAAGATTTGGAGTGTAAAGACTTTTTTTAAGCACAGATGAAACAAAATTTCACATATTCTTGTTCATCAAAATGGCTGAAGGCCATCAAAATAATGTAAAACAAGTTCCAGCGTGACTTTAACTCCTTTTTGGGCTGATATTGCTGGATGGTGACACTTATGCATCATATCCAGCTAACATTGCTTGGTATGGAAATATATAAATTATCAACTGAAATTCACATTCTTATGTCTTGAATGAGGTGTCTTGGGATGAAGATTTGTGAGCTCTTTGATTAGTCCAGATTTTACAGGGTTCCTAGTGAAGGACAAAACTTCCTGGCAAAACTTAAGACATAGAGATAACTGGGTGATCTTGCTCATCATCTTCTTCCAGTTGCAATAGAACAGTTCTTACTGCCCTATCCAAGGCATCCCTCTCTACTATATATCTCAAAGTGGCATAGAAAAGGACCTTAAATGAACATTCAATAAAGTATATTAAATGGTTCTTCAGGTTGAATGTTCTAATGTAAACTTCCTTTCGTATTTTCCTTCTTTAAAGCACAAGTAATATCACCAGCAAGATGTGTAAAAGTCTTGATAAATTGGTGTTAAAAATATGTAAATCTAAGAAACCTTCAGAGTTCTGTCAGAAAGCACTAATTTTGTGCTCAGAATTGGAAGCCATACATTTTTCCACTGCTCACTGCATCAATTAACAACACTAAAATAGGAGTATGTGGAGTACCAGTAAAAAAGAGGAAAGGAAAATGTGATAAGAAAGAGACTAGACACCAGATATCACTCTCTGACTGCCTGTTTGGCACTGACACCTACAGAGAGAGATGAGTATTTAAAAACAATATATATTTAGTAATTTGTTGTTTAAAGCTTGATGTCTGATCTAAACGTGGAGATATTTTACCCTGGGAGTATATCTGTGTAGGCGACTCACTGTCTTCTCAAAACAAAATTATTATTTCTGAAACTGAACATAACAACATTCCATGTACTTCAATCTTAACTCCATCTATCTCTGTTGATGAAGTAACGACCTTCAACTGCAAGGATGCACACTGTCTGGAGATTCTATAGTTAATTCCTATGTGTATTGTTTGTGCATATTGATTGTGATCAATAATCCTCAACATTCTGTGGTACCTAATGCCAATCAAATTTTTGTGTGTACTATTATACCCTGCACATAATCATTTCTACATTCCATGAGTATTTAATATTGTGCATGTGATTATTCTCCCTGTTCATTCATGAGAGGATAACCCCAAGTCCCTTTGAAACAATATATCAAAATCTAAAGTAATACTCAAATATTGAAAAAGTTCAAAGATCGTTTGTCTCCCAATATCACTTGATTTCTGAATACTTCTCTGAAAGAAAACTTTACCAATCAAAGTATCTTGTCATCTTGTAATAATTCAAATCCATGCTCATGATGTAGCATTATTGCTTAGCAAAAGCATAATGCCTCATGGAACATGGGGACAGTTATCCCCATTAATACACATGGAACGCTACAACCTCCCAACAGTGTGAGAGTTCAAAGATTCTTGGAAAATGTGGTCTTCTTGTTTTATGGCATCTTTTAGTCCATTCTCCACAGGTGTAATCCCCTTTGATAGATAGTCACCAGTCTTACCTTCCTTGGAATGATCTCAGCATGAGAGGATTTGGAGGATTAGATCCACACATTCCAGCAGTGTCCTTCGGGCTACCAGTAGACAGTGGTTCAATGATGGCTGAAACTTTCTTTAGATCCATTGACAAACCGTATAAAGGGGGTCATTATGACCCTGGCGGCCGGCGGAACACTGGCGGTAACACCATCAACAGGCTGGCGGTGTTCCGCCAGTGTATTATGACAGTGGCGCATTAGCCACGGCCATACCTCCGGCCCCTCCACTATACCGCGACGCGGTCATGATCCCCAGGGCAGCGCTGCAAACAGTGCTGCCCTGGGGTTTATGAGTCCCCAACTGTCAGCCTGTCCCCTTGGCGGTAAACACTGCCATGAAAGGCTGGCGGTAAGGGGGACTCAGGGTGCCCCTGGGGCCTCTGCACTGCCAATGCACTTGGCATGGGCAGTGCAGGGGCCCCGAGGCACAGCCCGATCGCACATTTCACTGCCCAAATTTCAGGCAGTAAAAGGCGCGATGGGTGCAGCTGCACCCGCTACACATCAACATTGCTGCCGGCTCTGTTATGAGCCCGCTTCAATGTTGATGTGACTTTTCCGCTGTGGCCTGGCCCAGCGAAAATGTCAAAATAGGGTGCCACCAACACCACCAGCACTGGCGGTATTGTGGCGCCCGCAGCTTCTGGGGTCTTTTTTCAAGACCGCTGAAGTCGTAATGAGGGCAAAAGTCAACCTCTTCCATCTCAAATTCAATTGATGTTTTTGAAGTCTAGATAACTCATTTGCCACATGGTCTTAATGTTTAGTGAGGGTTTAATAAAAAACACAAAATATCATCCATATGTATTAGTACTATGCTTCAAGACATCAGAAACTGTTAGTCTTTGAAGTGTTGATAAATGGCTAGAGCATTGTACAACCCGCATGACAGTACTCAGGGCTCAAATACCCAAACTGAGTATAATACTTTTTTTCCCTTTAATACTCTCTTTAATACACAGGGCATTGCAAGCACACCACAAATCAAGACTGGTAGATTCTGGAATGTCTTTAACAAAAATAGACCTTGATGCTCTGGTCATGCTTTGTTGTAACTCTATAATTAATGCAGGGTCTGCGATATCAATATTTCTTTAAAGTAAAGAATACAGGTGATCCAGCTGGCAATGTAGCACATGCAATCAATACATTCTGAATTGTCAAAATGTATAGTTTTTGAGGGAAGAGTTTTACAAGAATTTGGAAGAAAGACCCTGAACCCCAGTAGAGAAAGAGTTTAGCGTAATTGCCCAGATTGCAGAATCCAACAGGGAAAGGCAACTGCATAAAAAGGAACACAGATCGGAAGCAAAAAGAATCTAAGGTAGGTGGTAAGCATTTTGAAAAAATAAGCATTGTGATGCATCATTCTCAGCTCCAACTATCTTAATTCATGAGTAGAGCAAGAAAAGACATCACAGAAAAATAGACGAATACCATCATGAACAGGTACGTTCTAAATACATGACCATTTTAGTCACAAATAAATATATGATTAACAAAGCCTATTGTCACAGAAAAATGTCATTGTTCTTGTGAGACAGATGCAAGAAGAGAGATTGACTGCCTAGCATTCTGCTCTTGATCCATCTGACATCTCTAAGACTCTCTTCCATTAAACACCATACTCCTTACTCAGCTCAATATCCTGGACTGTAAGCTGGCCACCATGGCAAAAGCTGAAACCCTTCAGGGATAGCACAGCCATAAGCCCTAAAAAAGCTAGCCTGTTGTTCTGGGTGAAGCAGATGAACAATCTTACCTACATGTCATGCACACCAACTTCCTGCCTACCAATGCAGAACCAGATGACCATGCCACTGTCTTTGTGAACAAAAGCTTTTTTCTGCTGTGATCTATCTGTGGTTTACAAATTAGCCAAATATCCCTACTCTTTGATTACTTTCGAGATAGCTTTGTGGGTTGCAGGTACCAATCTGGACACAAAACCCAAGGTTCTACATCCAGTGGTGAAATTGTAATGAATACACAGGAAACCACTAATTAAAAATAAACAATGCAAGTGAAGAGAGGCACAAACCATTTTATTTTAAATATTTCCTTATTTGTTTTTTTGACATACATTTTACATACAACATCAGCATCATAAAAATGAAAGGCTATAATCACTGTGCATTTGCCTGATTGTTTGCGCCTCACAACAAGTGTTCATGCAGAACATTACCAACAATGCAAGAGTGTAAAATGAGAAATCAGTATTATAGTATAGTCTGAGTGCCTCTTAATGTCCATTCTGTCTGCTTAACCATCCTAACACAAAAAGTAAAACAGTAACGATAACTTGCCCTATGCTTTCCTCTGTTTGTATGAAGGGAGTGTATACATTGGGATGGCGGGTTGGGTAGATTGGTATCTATACGGAGGAATCTCATCTTTTTGTACGTGAGAGTTGTCCACTGGTGACATTCACAGTTACATAGACAAGGCCAGTTTCTACAGTCTCTAAGGGGTGGTTTAGTGTTGGTATGGGGGTGTACACACTGTAGCAGGTTCCAAGTCATTGAATGGAGAATCATATCTGTGAACAGGTCACCCCTTATCGTGAGGTCTGCATCCGCCCATGCCTCTGCATCTGGGTGCATCTGTAGGGTGCAACATCAGGGCATCGTCCACAGGGCAGTTCTGATCCATATGGAGCCACTGTACAAATCTTAGTCACATATGTGTTCCAGCAGACTTTAGTGACCATTGACAGGGTGCTACCCCCATTTGCTGGTAGCTCCATTTTCAGATCTATTTGCCACTGCATCACCTTCGATGGTGTAAGGTTATCCATCTCTAATCCCAACTCTTCCATCTGTTGGCCTGCAAGCCATTGGAGTTGGAAAGCTGCGTAATAATATGCATAGTTTTAGGCACCCAAAACACCCCATTCGAGTGGTGCACAAGTTTGTCTAGTGCTACTCCTCACCTGCCCTTACACCATAGATGAGCAATTAGGAGTGATCCACAAGGATTTTGGTTGGTAGTAGCACTGGCAAAGAAGAAAAGAAGTACAATAGTCAGGCAGGACAATCATTTTAGCGATAACTATGCTACCCATTGGTGAGAGTGGTAGGGCCATCTAAAACGAGAGAGACATCTGCACACTTTTGAGGGCCTTGCCTTTATTGTCATTTATCTCATCTCTAGTGGTGTGAATATACCTTAACCCCCAGGTATTTAATTGTGTCTTGAGCCTACGATAGTGGGGTGTGCAGGAGCGCCATTCGTTGTGGGTCCGATAAAGCTGTTAAAGGTTGTGATTTATCCCAGTTAACCTTTAGATCTGACACTCTTTTGAACTGCTGCAAGAGGTCCATGAGATTAAGGGCCAGATGTAGGAAGGTCAGAATTTACGATTCGGAAATTGCTAGTCGGTGCGACTCGCAATTTCCAAATCACAAATTCGGATGCAGAACGGTGTCTCAGACACCGTCTGCGACTCGCTATGGGGTCGCAAAGACCCACCTCATCAATATTAATGAGGTGGGACGCATTTTGCGACCCCATAGCGAGTCCCTGCACTCACAGGGATGGTGGCCTGCTAAAGCAGTTTTTTTTTTTCATTTTGCAGCCCGTTTTCCTTAAAGGAAAACAAGTTGCAAAATGAAAAAAATTACGAAACCATTTGGTTTCGTTTTTTCAGTGTAGGCTGTGGTCCATTGGACCACTGCCTGCTCTGAAAAACCTTTATGCCCACATTCACAAAGGGGAAGGGGTCCCATTGGGACCCCTTCCCTTTTGCGAATGAGTTACCACCAGTGTGACACTGGTGGTAACTGCGAGTTGCTCTCCGACCGCATTCGTGGTCACAAAGCAATTCTTAATTGCGATGCGAGTCGCAAATAGGAAGGGAACACCCCTTCCTATTTGCGAGTCGCATTCACAAATTGCAAGTCGGTACCGACTCTCAATTTGTGAATGAGCATCGCGGTAGGCTGTTTGCATGGGGCAAACTGCGATTTTCGCAGTTTGCACCATGCAAACGGCTTCCTACATCTGGCCCTAAGTATCACCGTGATATCATTCCTCAGATACATTAGTGCATCGTAGGCATATAGCAAGACAATGTGCCATCTGCTGTTCATCTGGATGCCTGACTCTGGGGCACATGCCCGGAATGCACAAGCAAGTGGCTCAATTGCTAGTGCGAAGATGACTGAGGATTGGGTACAACACTGGCGGGTGCTGGGTTCTATGTAAAATGGGTCAGAGATGACCTTGCTTGTTTTCACTCATACCATCAGAGAATTATGAAGTATGGCAATCCATTTAAACAATTTTGGTCCTATGCCTATCTTTTCAAGTACTGCTATTAAATAGGCACACCCAAGGGTGTTGAACACCTTTTCCACATTTAACTTGTTGACTCTTGGGTTGACACCTGAGGATTGTGCCTAGTCCATCAGCATGAAGAGGCGTTTTCAGTTCAAGAAGGTGTTCATTCTTGGTATAAACCCGTTTTGATCCGGGCGCACTATGTGTTGGGCGAAAGGAATCAATCTGCTGGCTAACACTTTCCCCAAAATCTTATACTCCGTATTTAGTAAGGAAAGGGTATAATATGATCCCATTAATAATGTATCCCTGTCCCGCTTAGGAAGAACACCCAGTGTGACCTCTCACAGTGAGGCTGGGAGTACGCTGCTGTAAGCGTCGACTTAAGCACTTTCAGCAAGCATTGTGCCAGTGTAGGTCAGAATGCCATGTAAAACTCTACCGGCCATCCATCTGTCCCTGAGATCTTGCCTCTCATCATCTGTGTGACTGCATCAGCAATATCTGTGATGGACAGAGAGGCCTTGAGGGCTTCCCGGCGGCACTCCTGTAAGTGAGGCAGATGGGTGGTGCCTTGGAATGCTTTGATCAGGGAAACCTATGCTAAGTGTTGGGCCGAATAAAGTTTTGGCATAAAAGGCTCAGAAGGCTGCATTAATAGCCTCGTGTGTATTAAAAATGTGGTGCATTGTGTCCTGGATGGCTGTGATAGGGACCCTGGGTCTCTTGGAGAAAGCAGCAAGGCTAAAAACTTGCCTGTCTTATTGTCTTATGCACATTTCTTAGCCAAGTATTCCTTATAGTCTATTTTACTTTGTTTCTCCAATAGTTCTTGTGTTCCAGACACACACATGCCAACAGGGCAGCTGCCGTCCGATCTCCTAGCAATCGCTGTTCATAGGTACGGATGTCTGCTTCTAGGGTGTGTAGCTCCTGTCGCAGAGCTATTTTGGATCCATAGGGCATTTTGATTGGATGTCACCTTAAAACCACCTTGACGGCATCCCATTCTATACTTGGGTTTGATGCTGTGCCCTCATTGTCAGTAAAATAAGCAGTGACATGTGTTAATAAGGTTCCCTTAAAGGTTCATCACTTAAGGTCTCTCTGGGGAGGCACCAGGTGGGTATCCAAGAGTGTCCAAGCTGCCAGGCTAACTGGAGTAGCAATGGCCAATGGTTTGATGTGCCCCAGGTATTCGGCATACATGACCATAGAAGTGCCTCTAAGCTGCAGTAAACAATGCCTATCCTTGTGCGTAGATTGTGCGGTCCTAAGTAATAGGAGTGTTCCCTGATAAGTGGGTGCAGACTGCATGCTTGGCCAGTGTGTGAGGTGTTGGGAGAGGGTGGCCACCTGAGCACCTGGAACAAGTGGGTGGGATGGGTCTCTGGGTAAGTCAGGTACCCAGTTACAATCCCCACCCCCAAAAGCAAGATGCCCCCATGTTGTGGAGAAGGGTCAGGTGAGAGAGCATAACGCATGTGCCTGATTAGTGTTTGGGGCATACGGCGGTATAAAATCGATAGAGAGTATATTTAGGATCCCCTCCAGTATTGCATATATCCCCTCAAGGTCCAGTTTAGTGTGCATCACCTCTACCGGGGTCCCCTGGGCAACCCAAATAAGCATGCCCTGTGCATATCTGGAGTAAGTAGTGCCCAGAAGTGTGCCTCTACATTGCCTGTGCATGCTGTCTAGGTTTGATTTGGTCAAGTGTGTCTCCTGTGGGAGTGCTACTTGTATGCATCACCTGCACGGGTACTGGTATACCCAGTAGCACTTTACATATCTGGACAGCCCTCTCACATTCCACTTCAATAGTGCATATTAAGCCTCCAATCTAGTACTGGTTGCCGACATGTAGTCTGGTAGATTTTGGTATTGCATATTTTATTTCCCCCCTCGCATGCACTTTTCCCCTTCCCCAATCCCAACTGCAGTGCGACCAAAAAAGCATAAACAATAAACAAGAAAACAATATCAAATAATGAGGTCAAGTGATTAACAATCTTCAAATGTCCCATCCCAGGTGAGTGCACCAAAGGACATCTGGCCAACAGCACTAAAATGCCACAAAAAGAAAAAAAAGCAAAAGGTGAGTTTGTCTATGGTGGTGACACCGCTGGTGTGTGGAGGCGGAATGTACCGAGCCGTTCTAGTTATCTCATTTCAGGGCCACACAGCCCCTAACCCAGAGTATCTACAGGTGTTCTTCACCCCTCGAACAGTGCAGATTGTGCCTATTTAATGTGATTTGGTGCTGGATGCGGTGAGGACAGAGGACCTATGTTCACATCATTTCCTTCGGGGGTAACTGCTGGGCTGCCCCCTAGTAGTGTCTCTACCAGTGTGTGTGGGTTGTCTGACACATTGGCTTCAGATCTGGTAAGTACTCATCCTGTGGGTGGGGGGGGGTAAGATTTTCTCATTTCCAATTTGGCTACTGCTTGTGCCCTCTCCACTGCCACCTGTTCTTTCATGGGACCTAGTTGGGGGATTGCTCTTCGGGGTTTGCGGTGTTTCTGCTCCCTCCATCTACCCAGAGTGTCGGCCTGCTCATGTGGTTTAGTGGCTATTCCATTCCTGTCTACCCAGTCCCAGGCCTCTTCCGGTGAGATGCAGAAGGTAGTTTGGCATTTTGTATGATTCTTAGTGTGACGGGGAACTGTAGTGCATATTTGATGTTATGTGCCTCAAGCATCTCTTCACTGGAAGGAAGGAGGACCACTGGCATAGTACCTCCATGGTATAATCTGGGAAGATGTCAACCTGAGCATTGTCCACCTTCCAAGGGCCCTTTGCCAGGGCTACTTCCAATATGTGGTCTCTGTCTCTGTGTTTAAACAGGTGAGCGACCACCGAGCAGGGTGGAGCTCCAGGGGGTAGAAGTCTTCCAGGGACCTCATGAGCTCATGCCACAGGAAAGAAAGTTAAATGTTTACCTTGTAAGATTGCTGTTGAGAACCAGTCCTCTGAGTACAGCTCCATGCAGGAACCTTTTACCTTTTCTCGGAAGGCCCACTGTCTACACATTATTATGATGGGATAATCGCTCCTGATCATTGGCTCATTTTCGAAGGTAGTCCTCTTCATTTGGTGGGCCTTGATGCGGGCTGAGGACTACTTGACAGAGGGTTCAAGATACGCTAGTGTTGTTTCTATGAGTCTGTCTTTCAGCTTCTTGTGCAATGTGCAGAGGATGCCCATGTCAATCGCAGGGCTTTGATCTTTGGTCCCAATATGGCCTTGATGTCTATCACCACCATCAGGATCTGGTAACACTCTTAGGTTGTGCTGTCATGGTGGTCTTCAGTGATCCCCAATGGTACACTGAGGACTGTACAACTGCACATCTGGTGTCGCCCCAGTTGTCACTAGCGCATTTTGGTCCTGCTTCATGTGCACCATTGTCCAAGGGCGCTGTCCCCATTGAAGAGCTACTCAGGTAGGTCTGAGACTACCCAGAGGATCTCTAAGCAAGGTCGGTGTAGTTCAGAACAGTCTTGTGGGTATTAATGCTGACCCCCTGCAGGGGGTGTTTTGGGGCGATAAGTAGGTTTTTGGTTGCCCCACGGGGCTTTGTCGCAGGCCACTCAGCGGTGTCTCTTCTGTGCCCGCAGTTCCCCAGGGAGGTCAGGTTCCCCTATTCACCAGCAGCATCATGAGGGGAATGGCCAGCAGGCGTCATGTGTTTCTTCCCCCCACTTGTGGTGATCTCTTCTGTTCAGCAGAAGACAGTGGCTCAGTCTCAGGTCACTGTCTCCTTGAGGTGCTTGATTCCTCTTCCTAAAATCCAGGGGGGCTGAGTCCCTGCAGCAGGATGCAGTGTATTGCTTCCTGGGTCAACAATCAGACATGTGACATCCTTTATACAAATGGGACCAGAGTGGTGTCCCCCTTCGTGGAGTAGAGTTGTGATGCACACTCCTGTGGCTGAAGCAGGAGGTGAGGAGGGGCAGGAATGGCCTCCCAGCCACCGATTGTGCCCACCAGAGGTCTTTGGGTGGGCAGGTACTGCCTTAAAGTGGAAGGCACACCGGGGAAGAAGGGCATAGTTCCTGTGGACTGGTAAGGACACCACTGGTTGCTCCATGGTGCAGGGTTTGTAGGGTGAGAGAGCGCCAGGAGCAGGCCTATTGCTTATTGTGCCCTCTGCAGTGTTGGCCAGACGTGCAGAGTGACTCACTCATTTGCCGTCTTGGCAAGGCGCCCTCCCAAAGAAGAGTGGCACAATTCATTAGAAACTACACTAGGTAAAATCCATCACACCCTTTACTAACTCATACAATAAAAAAGACTAAAGCAACCGATAATTAAGACAGAAACAATCACACCGTAAAAGTCTATGGTGGTCATTATGAACATGGTGGGAAACACCGCCGACAGCCGTGGTGACGGTGAACAGAAGACCACCAGTGGAGGTGAACAGCAGACCACCATATAATGATGCCAAAACCAGAAACCTCCAAAAATGCTGCTACCTCCATCCACCCCCTGGACCCGGGATGGCTATAACACTGCACACCCCATCCCGCCACCGCCAAGCAGACAAATCCCCCCCCTCCAAATAATGATGCACAAATCACCATGGCGGATAGTGGATGTCGAACAACCATTGGCGGTACGGACCGCCACGGCCAGCAAGTGGACCCAACTGCAAGAAATGCACACATTGGAAAGTTTGAAACTCACACACCTGACACACATCCACAACACTATAAAACACACACATACACACACCACAATCCTTTGCATTGCTGATAGGACAACTGAGATTTACAACACAACACGTTTTCATTGAACGCAACATCACACAAATCAGATACCCAACCACACAACAGCACCCTCACCAGTAATCCTACAACATACCACCCACAACACACACCATGGCACCCCCTAAGCACCCCAGCTTCACAGATAGGGAGCTCAGGACCATGGTGGACGAAATACCGAAGGTCGAGCCACAAATCTTCGGGGCACAGGTCCAGCACACACCCATCGCCAGGAAGATGGAGTTATGGCAGACTATAGTAAACAAGGTCAACACAGTGGGAAACCAACCACGCACAAGGGACGACATCCACAAGAGATGGAACAACCTGCACGGGAAGGTGAGTTCTATGGCATCCAGGCACAACATTGCGGTCCAGAAGACTGGTGGAGGACCTCCACCTACGCCCCGAAATACAGCGACTGGGAGGAGAAGGTACTGGCTATCCTGCACCCGGAGGGCCTCACTGGACTCACTGGAGGACTGGACTCGGGTAAGTCATCTACAATTACTTCATATCCACCACACCTGTAATGCATGTACCACCCCACCCCTCCAACTACCACCAGGACCACTTCCCCACCCAGGCCACAATCACTACATCCTGTCACCCTGCATGCCCACAAACCCACTAACAGGCCCACATTCCTCCCTCTGTGCAGCCACCTACCCCTGCAAGGAATTACAATGGCACCCACAATGCACCCCCACATCCCATACAAAAACTTAGGACAACCCAACAATAGGTCCCTGCATGGCCCGACAGGGGAATAAACAGCACAAAATAGGGCAGAGCTGTGCATCCTAATTCAAATTAGTACATGTAACATACATGTACATTCCTCCCCACAGGCACCACCACCCATGCCACCCTTACGGAATGCCCAAGGAGTGCCAGCGCCCCACATGGAGACAGAGGTCCACTCAGGAGATTGGAGAGGGAAGTATGGACGGTGAGGATTACCCTGGCCCATCACACACTCCTCGACTGTCACCCTCCAGCAGCCCCACCCAGGATACCACTGACACCCCTCCACCCAGCCACCAACATCAGCTCTGGCCAATTGACCCCACACCAGTGTCTCGAGGCCACAGACTGGCAGACCACAAGTACAAAGGCCAGAGTCATCACCTACTAACAGGCAGGATAATGATGGCCCCAGTGCTAGTGGGACTGCTAGACCTGTGCAGGGGACACAGGCACAGTGGGCTAGGACCAGAGGGATGGCATCAGTGGCCCAGGGGGGAGGCCAAATAATGGATGCTGCAGCCCAGGAGGTGATCTCTGAGGTCCTGGGAGCATCCCACCATACACAACACAGGATGGACCAGATACTGGCCACCCTGGAACAGAGTCAAAGGCTGCAGATAGCCCAACATCAAGAGACCATGGAGCAGTGAAAACAACTCAATGCCACCATGACCACTATTGCAGGGGTGCTGCAGCACCACTACCCACCCAGCCTGAGACCCCCACAAACCTGGAAGCCCCAACCACTGCTCAGGACACAGACCTGCCCTCTACATCAGCAGCAGCAAATGGACTGGTGGCACTGGCAGAGGACACACAAGGACACTGCCCAGTCAGCCCAGCACCAGACACTCAAATGGTCCTTCAGACCCAGATATGGCACTGGAACACCTGCCAAGACCAAGACCCCCACAAAGAAGTGACTTTGACCGGAACTGTCTCCCAAGTGTGCCACTGTGCCACCATTCTCACCCAGCAATAGCAACTTAACAACTTCCAAGGGACATATGGACCAGTACCCACTGCCACCAATCGCTGAGCCCATGTACCCAGTATGGACATCCACCATGAGCCCACTCCCTATCACTGTACAGCGCACCAATGCATTTGTTACACCAAATAAAACACAAATAAAACCAATTTGTATGTCCCCTGTCATTATGAAGAGTCAATTGTAATTGTGAATGCATTTGCCAGTCAAATCCATATTCATACCTTTATTGCAGGAATGGTACCCCACGCATAACATCGTTTGGAGTAAAAAAAAATGTACACCATGTTTGTTTCCATGGCACATGCCACCTTATTCTTCACGTAACAGTGTCAATGACTACAGACAGTGCAGACAAAATCATCCGTGAACAGTACCTCATAGTCACTGGAAATATTGTGGATCAGCTGGTTCCTGGAGTGGACATATTCCCCCTCTTCATCCTCACCATCACTCTCATCCCCTCTCAGAGGTAGCAGTTCTGGATGTACAGAACCCTCCTTCTCTAATAGTGGATAGCTCCCCTCACAGCCACTTTGTGCAGCATGCAGCAGGCCACCATGGCATTTGCATGTGAAATGTACTGGTCAGCAGTACACCCAATTGTATATTCATTGAGTGGAAGTTCTTTCTGTTCCTGTACACCTATTCATTCATTCTTGGGGGGATGAAAGCTATGTGGGTGCCATCGATGGCACCTATCACATGGGGAATGTTAGAAGCGTCATAGAATTCAGATGATGGCAGGGAGTTCAGCCCTTTGGGGAAACTTGAAAGATGTCTGCAGGTGTTGTACAAATGTATCCAGGAATTTGGACAGGACGAGGCTAAACATTGGCTGTGAGAACCCTACACCCATGCCCACTGTCACCTGAAATGAGCCCATAGCCAAGAAATGGAGTACAGAGAGCACTTGCACATCAGTAAGGATGGCTTGCTGATTCCAATTAGCTGATCTCAGTACAGGATCCAGTAAAGCACATAGGTCATGGATTGTTGCACGATTGAGTCTGTAGGTGACAATGATGGACGTTCCACCATGATTTCTAAATCAACAAGAGGTCTGTACACAGATGGGGCCCTCCCTTGCCATATGGGTCTGTACCTATTTGGAGGAAAGAACGCATACAAGGGACACACATGTACATGCAAAACTTGTTGTGTATGAATAACTGCTGTACAATATGTTGGTTAAACACAAAAGCTATGTATGATGTACAACTTTTGGGACATGTATGCAGTGATACCTCTGGACTGATGTGAGGAACAGACACTCATGTGGGCAGGCAACAAAGGGCTGGGACCTGAAGGCCCTGAATGGGGCACCTGACCAGGAAATATGTACGTGGTGCTAGCCTCCTGCCATCCAGATATGAAGGAGTGGAAGTGACCTCATTCCGCTGGAGGTAGTTGTCATGGCGGAAGGCGGTGTTCACCGCCGTGCACCCATTCATTGGTTTACATGGTTGTCAATGGGGAACCTCGGCCTATCATGATCGCCGCCGGCGGTGATGGTGCACACCTGAGGAAGGGGTGCCTATCGGACCGTGACCCCCCTAATGTACTGCATTCTGGCGGTGGCATATCTGGATTTGGATGTGCGCTTGAAGGCAGCACAGCAGCCACAAGGGGGTGAGTACCCACACCGTTTCATAACACTTTGATAGATATGTGTGGGTGCTGTAGTATAAATGATGTCTAGTGCCAGGCACTCTGACAGGTGTCTTCGAGCAGTCATGACCCCCCATGGTCACGGAAATGATTAGGGGCAGGTCTAACAGTTCATCAGGTCCATGATCATGTGTGAAATGTGTTATTTTATGGGGTAGTGGCCACTAGTGAGGGGCATAGTCATGACTATTGTTGCAGGTGCTACGTGTCGGGGTGTAGGCTGGATGGGAGTGTGTGTGCACCAAGTATGTGCATCCATTCAGGTATTTGCAGATTTCTCTCATGTTTTGTCTTCCCACCCCTGTGCTCTTGTGTTCTTTGTGTACATCAGCATCATCTGGCAAAGGAGCAGTGGCACCGGCGAGTGGGGATGGAGCAGCCGACGGTTCCAAGGAGGCAGACTCGACCGACGCCAAGGGGACCAGTGAATTGGAGGGCAAGAGGAGTACCACGGGGAGGTAAGTACCACTGGAGGTAGTGACTCTGATACCTCCTCTGATGGGAGCTCCCTGATGATGGCGGACCCTAGTGGACCCACCCATTCTCTGTCATCTTCCGCCACCCCCTGTACCAGCACCGCCCTCTCAGCAGCCCCTCAGCGAGTTTCCCGTGCCTGCTCACCCAGGAGGGTGGGCATCTCCTTCACCCCAGGCACCTCATCCCTGTGGGGCAGACAACCATCGTGAATGCCGTACAGGGGCTAGCATCCCAGATGCAGCAATGCAATGCATACCTGGCTGGCATTCACGGTGCTATCTGGCCTACAGAGATGTTTTCAGGCTCTGGCCTCCTCTTTGATGGCAGCCTGTGTCCCTGGTCTTTTCGGCCCCCCTCCAACCACCTCTACCCCTTCCAATACCCCACTCCCTTCACCCATCCCAAGCACACATTCAGATAGCCCTGCACATACCTCAACACACAAGAAGCACACAGAGAAACACAGGCACCACACTTCCCACCACAGGGATACACACAGCCAACATACAACATCCACTTCCCCCATTGTGCCCACCTCTCCCGCCTTCCTGTCTGTCACCTCAACATGCACACCCACAGGCACTGTACCCTCAGTCACTGCTGCTGGTCCCATTCTTACAGTCACCGCAACATCATACATCCAGTCATGCACCCCAGACTCCACACCTGCACTCACCACAACGACATTGACTGACACATGCAGCACACTCACCAGACCTGCAGACATCTAGACAACATCCATGTACACTGGTAGCCTGTCTTGTCCCACTGTGTCCATCCCCCTCCTCCCAAGACATTCAAACATTCCCAGACACCCACTCAACACACATCCACCACACCTCAGCATACTGTACAGACACCTCCATCCACGTCCCGCACACCTACCCCAGTCATAGGCACTCCCTCTACCTCCACTTCCACACCTTCCTCCATGTCCACCCCAACTGCCCCTAAAAAACTTTTTCTGTCCCGTGTTGACCTGTTCGAACCCACTGGCCCACCCTGTCTCATCGCTAAATGTGCCCATCTTCTTGCCCTGTCCACTCCTTCCTCCTCTAAGTCTGCCCCAGTCTGCCCTTCCCATTCCTGTACCCCTTCCCCAGAGAGGAAGAAGCTCCTTGCTGCCCCAGGTCCATCTGCCACCCCTGGGCCAAGCCCGCTCCCCCACCTTCCAAGAGCAAACCCAAACCCCCTCCACTTCCCAAACGTAAGCCCAATCCCCCTCTCCCAGACATAAGTCCCCTGCCCCTGTTCCCTGAGGTGCCTGGCTTCCCCATTGATGTCCCTTTACAGTGGAGTACCCTGTGCACATGTGGGAGTCAAGTTCGAGCCATTTGGGCCCTTCAGGCTGTTTCTCATGGACTGGCCAATGGCCTTATTTGGACATTACTTTTTACTATTCTATTAAAGCTTGTGTGCCCAGTGGTTCTGTTGGAACAATATGGAGATGTGGTTCATTGTTTCATTGTGGGGGCATGGTGTGCATATGTGTGTACTTTGGGCAGATTTTATTTGCCTTGTGTCGGGTAAATACCTCTTGTTCTGGTGCGTATGGCTTGTGATGGTATGAGGGGTTGGGAGTGTGCTGCAGGTGGGCGGGGTGGGTGGGTGTGAAACTGTGCCCTTTCTTCCCTTGTTTACTAGGTTGCGGTACTTACCGTACTCGTCTTCGTTGGCGGTCACGGTCATGGAGGTATATTGCAAGGAGCAGGACTGGCATTATTTGCAACTCTCTCTCCATGTCTGCTTCGGTGTGTTGTGTGTGCCTACTGTGAGTGTTTCCTTTTATATTGTACATTTCTGCACACTATGACTGGTGGTGGTTCCCGCCCCGGAACTGACGGCGGTCTTGTGCTTCATTATTTGTTGGTGGGGCCTTTCCGTCGGCCTGTGGGCAGCCTCTTCTGTCGTTGTCTGCATTCCAATGCTGGCGTTGTGTGGATATCCCGCTGGCCGTTTCTCATGTGCTACATTATTTGGCAGTCCGGACCGTTAGGCTGTTGGAGTTAGTTACTGCCATCGTCGGCGGACTGGTGATTGCTGCTATGTTCATAATGAGGCCCTATGTCTTTAGTTGTTCAACCAAAGGAGGCAAACTGATGTTATTTTATATGAAACAAACAATCCACATAATTAAGGGTACATTCTAGTTTATAAATGTTATAATCAATGCCAAAAGCAACCACCGAACATGAAAACCAAAAAACATTCGCCATCACAAGAAATAAAATGTAGCTATAGCTATCATAATTAAACTTTTGATCTAAAATTATATTTAAACAGTGGTGGTGTTGTCATCAATTATGTCATTTCAGTTGTCATTGATGATGTTATCAATGATGTCATAGAACATGTCATGAGTGTTGTGGTATGTGAAGTGAAGAGAAGTGCATGACAAAGGCATAAGTGATAGTTAGACTAGTTAAATTTAACTGTTGAATTTCAGCATTCTTTGAGTTTACAACATTATGTTTAACTGACATTTTCACCTGACTATAGTATCACTTTAAACTTTACTTTTGCCCCATTGGCTTCAGCAAGATGCGAGCACAACAACCTATACAAAGCACACATATTGACTTTGTCAAAAAGCCACCACAATAATTTATCACTAGCCATGTTCCAAAGAAATCCTTATAAATACAAATAATCAAAATGTATAATATTTATTTTCTCAACAATATTTAAACTAAAGCAATTTTATTCCAAACAACTTTAAAGGTGTGTATGAGTCTTTCTTTAACACTCATCAGACCACAAAATTCAGCCATAGAACTAACCTCAAGAATTTTGACCCTCCAGCGGAATAGCATAAAGCTTCAGCTCAGAGTGCTTTAAAAATAATGGTTAGCTCTCCTGGAGTCATGGTTCTAATGACCCAAGAGAGTTATGTTTTTTAAACAAATTTCCTTGGGGGCTGCAGTGCTCCTTGTAGCCCTCAGCAACACTTTTGTAACATGGTGGTTGTGGACCTGGCCAATATTGGGCCACCACCAAATAGGGACAAATACATAAATAGGCCCCTGAAGGGCATTCTGGGGTATTCCTGGCCAGGAGCAGTCAGTAATAAATGGGCAGCTCTTGCCACTCATTTATTACTCATTTTGTTTTTGTTATTAGTTTTTGGGTGTCCTAACAGCTCCCCAACCAGGACCCATTCTGGGTGCTGTAACTGTTGCTTTGCTTTCACCCTTTGGGAACAGCTTTTGTTTCTGCTTCTGCCAGGTGACAGCAAAGCTATGTTCTCTGTCCACATGAATGCATGCAGGGAATCAGATTTTTAGTCCCAGCCCACACTCTCTTCGGCAGGGAACAAGACAGTGTCCCAGGGGTTGGGGTCCCCAGGACAATGTTTCTCATCAGACTCTGGGGAATGGTCTTCCCAAAACTGATGCATGGCTCGGTAAGGTGTACCCATGGCTCCTTCCTTAAATATAATATTGGCCCCAGGAAATGGTGTCCCCATGGCCATCAAATGGCTCAGGGAGTGGAGGCTGCAGCCCCCTACCTTTAAAAATGGCATCAGCCTTGGGGGATAGGTTCCCAGGGACTTCTAAGGCACAGAAGGGGGGCACACCTTCCCAACAAAAATGAAATGGGCGGGTACCCTTAAAGGGGGTGGCCAAAGAAACAGCAGTGCTCATTTTAAATTTTATGGGGCCTTTTCCTCTCTGCTACAGAAAGAAACTTTGATAGAAACTATAGCAATCTTGGAATGAAAGGAAATCTTCATTCGGAAAACTACCATTTCTTAGTTTGGAGTAAATCGATTATGGAATTTTCAAGAAATTAGTGTTACAATAATGTGCTACTGGGCTTGAAAGCATTAAAAGACTGAGATAGCTGGATGGGTAGTTTGCAGACAGTCCTCAAATCCCGGTTTGCAGACTTTGTTTAGCTCTACTTTAAAAAAAAAAGCCCCCATAGGACATAGACGCTTTCAGCTGTTGTTGTCCATTATGAGACTATGGTACTGTTCAGGTCTGGATGCTTAGCTGTAATCCTGATCCAGTTCTTCTCTTAGCTGGTGTATGGGTAGAAGCCACCATGATGACATCTCAAATAACATCATTGGTGAGATCACTGATGACATTCTGTATAACATCATAAAAAATACTATTATCGGCATTATTTACAAAAACTTCCATCATTTTTTAATACAAAGTTGATAGTAAATGGCCTACGTATGTATGCAGCATTGAATTATTGTGTTTAGAAATGAGTGCATGGAGTTGAAATAGTGTGGGCCCTGAAGCCATGTTTTGTTGTGTGTTGTGTAATTTATATGGCATTCAATTCACCTGCCTGTAACGTTGAGGTGCAAGCAGTACTCAACATTCAATAAAGTATAGGGTGAGTGCGCTTAGAGTTGGTTGCAGAGGTACTTTTCAAAGCACACAGGGGAAAAGTAATTGGATGCAGGGGTCCTTTTATATTTCTTGTTTAAAAAACAACAACCTCTCATTTTGTGGGTTTGATTTTGAAAAGCAAAGAGTTTGGTGAGCAGCCATCAAAACCAATACTGACCATTCACTGTAGCAGTGGTTTCCCTAAAGTTACAGAGATCTTACCTGTGCCAGCAGTTATCTCTAAATATGTTGGAAGGTAGCCTGTTAAAGTGGCAGTCCTCAGCTACCCTCAGTATTGGACTACTGTCTGTCATAATATTCCATTATATCTAATTTTCTATAACAACTCTAGTTCCAGTTACACTGCAGTAAATTAATAGGCATCCCAAAACATTATGGAAATATTTGCATTTCATAGGAATAAATTATTATTCTAACTCCACTCCTAATGATGTAGGAAAAATGATATACTAGTGTGGTCAATGTGCTTTTTGTACCTCTAATTTCATAGGTATTATGAAAAGAGAATTAATTATGGGATGTACATTTACTGTTCAAATTTCAGTCTCACAAACATTAGGCAAAAGTTATAAATTATGTGGTACTAATTTACTATGCTGGATACAGTGCCAAAATCATTGCAACCTTGTTAATAAGGCAATAAAAATATGGTGGCTAATATAAAATGTAAATTTCAATCGGATAAACAATGCACTGGTTAAGTACTATAGTAACTCCAGAAATATAGGTGAAAATTCATAAATTCCCTGGGGACTTCTTTACTATTCTTACTCCAATCCTACAAATAGGGGAATATTATAAATTGTCTGGGCTAATGTGTTATTCCTACTCCAATTTTATGAATTTTGGCAAGAGGACAAAATTATTAGGGTGGCTAATGTACTAATCAAATGTCTAACTGATATACTTTAGGGAAAGAGCAAGACTCATGGGTGCTTAATTAGTATTCTAACATATTATAAGATAACACTAATTCTGTAGAACCACTTCACAAGGGAGCCCCAGACAGCAGCAAATGACCATTAGGAATTACAAATTCAGGAGAGGTGTTCAGAGACCTTTATCTAGAGTTCTCAAAAGTGACCTTACTGCTTGGGATACTGGATATTAACCATTAATTTTATTCCATTAGATGCCTGGTCAGCCAGTCCGCTGTTCAAATGTAAGTCTCAGGAAGGTACTCACTGAGGGCCAGGATTGTGTTCTTTAGGCAGTGGACTAAGTGGCCTAAATGCTTTATTTGAATTTGTGAACATGCCACTGAACTGTGTACATATCTTGCCAGGATACACATTATCTCCAGTGTAGGAAGAATTATTGGGGTCCTTGCTAGCCTAGGCTCTAAACACTGCCTGTAGACTCGTGAAAGATATTCACACCCAAACCAGACACGTTCACATCAGACTTCCTGAAATATTGAAAATGAAAAATATGGTACTGGCATTCCAGTCTTCATAATGGCTACACACCAGTTGAGGTCAAAATAAATATAATAAAAATACCTTACCTAAGGTGGAATATCCTCCAACACAGAAGAGCTCATGAGTGAAAATGAGCCAGCAAAATTGTTGAATTGAGATAGGCCAAATGTTAATGATAGTTGCCATTCTCCTCAAGGGAATAGAGTCTGCATTGGGAAGTGCCTTCAATTACCTCTTGATGATATTGATCTTTTTGTGTAACAGTTCCATTGTTCAAATGAATGTGTCCACTGTGGTTAATTGGAAGTTCAAAAAGTGATCATGAGCAAACCAGCACGTCTCACAATTCACTAGCAAGTTTAGTCTGTAAGACGAATGTGCACTGGTGTGCAGGGACTATAATAAAGTCACAGGACACATAGGTGAAAACTTTGTAGAGGACCTTGGCGAATCACCATTGTGCTGATGATGTAGGACTGAAAGCAGTGACCACATTTGGTCCCTATACTAGAATTGTGATTACTGGTAGTGATATGGAAAAACATATATGTGGCTTGAGGATGAGCCTCATTGTTCTCTGGTATGAAACTATCCCTTCAGTATCCCTTCATCTAACTTCTATATTCTTTCATTTAACTTGCCAATTAGCCATTACATCTGGGCCTGTAGATGTAGTAAAGTCTCGAACCTCAACTCCTCATTCTGCATGAAATCAAGGGAACTCAGTAGGCTACGTTGGAAAGGGGCTTTTTGAGCATCTCCATCTTTCTTATTCACCACAGATCTCTCTTCCAATGAAATACAGCACTGGTGAAAACACATAGAGGCCAGGATGTTCTGGAAAACATGTAAGTAGAGACTGGGATGCACCTTTAAGGCTGGGGCTGTGAAGCTCAGGCCAGTGGGGTTAGAAAATGGTTTCACATTTGAGAATGACAAGCAGTACCCATTAAAAGAGTAGCAATCATGGAGGACAATGCTTGACAACAGCTGCAGGTGGGCTCCTTCCCCTTCCATGTAAGATCACACTTGTTCGGTTATTCCACACTTTTTGTGTGTTTACCCTATCATCAGCAATTAGTTACATATTAGGCATGATTCTAGCCTCCCCCTTCTTTCCTCTGCTTTCCTACTCTCCATTGCCAATCACCATTGGTCCATTTACTGAAGATTCACAAACCAAAGACTCAATTGACTGTTGATTTCTCCCTTTGTGGTTCTCTGGCTGATTCTTGGTATCTGGGATGCTAGTTACAGCTCTTTCTCTACCCAACCATGGTAAGCTCCATTTTGAGGTGTGGCCCACAGGTAGGGTAATGCTAATTATAGATTTTATTCTGATGTGTTCTATGATCTCTGATATAGAAACTGAAAGGTTTAGTGAGTTCTTGTCAACATCCTGTGATATTCTCAGTAAGATTAACATCAGGTCCTCGCCTGTCTCTCTCTCTCTCACTCTCTCTCTCTCTCTCTCTCTCTCTCACTCTCTAATCTTACATTTCTTCTTCCCTGGGGTAACATTATTGTCAGGCTCTTCTTTCCTCACATCAGGTGTACACAGTTTTGGGGAGAAAGGCAGACTACCAATGCTCCTGAGAAACCATGACTAGTCTCAATTTGTGATAGTCTGCCAAGCCCAATCATAGTGGTTCTCAGGGAGTCAGAGGTGAAGCATCTACAGGTGGTGGATAGCAAAATTAGTAAAATTCTAAATGATTTAAGTTTAGCCAGTCAGTAGAGGACAGAACACACTAAACTTTCAGAATCAGGCTTGTAGTCATGAAATAAAGTCCACGGCAGCAAGGTTCCTCTTCCACTTTGAAAATAAACTCAGGAATAGGTGCACACAATTCCAAAATAATAATTTCTCAAATATCAGCTTTCAATATAAATTGGAAACACATTAATTGTGCTCTCAAGTACCAGCTTGCCAGTTTTTGAAACATTCACACTTTGGCTTCAAATACTAGCGTTTCATTTTTGGAAAATAAATGTATTCTCAAAAATCATCTTGCAACTAACAGTGAATCAATTTGGTGTTTTAAAATGCCAGCTTGTCAACTTAATTAAATAAACTTAGCTGTACATTCTTCAAGCACCTCAAACAAAAGGTTGATTTTGTGACAACAAAAATGAATTATATTCCCTGGTTGCTATTTTATGAATTACATTTATTATTGCAAAATATGGCAATTTATCACTATCAAATACCAGATAGGTCTCATGTGCTAGGAATGCCCACTAGTTGCTAGGAGTGAACAACAAACTTTTTTTAATGATTGCTAGGTGCAGGAGCATCTTCTCAGATCTCAGTAGCAATCAGCAAACATCAGGAAAGTCCACTAATCCCCTGGATGGACAAGATTGACAAGGATCAGGCCCCAGAAAGTGAAGCCCAACTTAATAAAATAATACAAACATTTTGGCAGTGGTGCTCCACTTATTTTAAGGGTGGTGACCAGCAATCAAGTGTGCCCACTGGAATGTCTTGAATGTTGGTGCCATGAGGAACAATGAGGCGCTAGATGTCAGGGATGTTCACCTCGTGCTGGGGATCGCTACCAGTAGTCAGGATGGCCACTGTAGCTTACTCCAGATATGGAAATTCATTTGTGAATAGTCCTTGCATTGAATGTCATCTTTTGCTCATTAAGTGAATTGTCCATGTACAGCAACTTTATTTAATACCAAATCACTTTATCTCCCAAACTGCACCCATTTAATCCTTATGATGCTTGTACTGATCATGTTCAAATCCATTCCACATTCTGTCCTTTCACCACCACTAACAATTTAAGTTACACCCTTTCTCCTTTCTCCATCAGATGTTCCTTTCAGCATGCCTCTTATTCTTTCCACTGTCTAATCAGGGAAACTTTCTACCTGAGCAATTTTACCCTTCTGTATTACAAATTAAACCAAATCATCCAACTCCTGCCTCTAACTCCTCTTTAACAGACATGATTTTAGCTCTATTTATATTCTAATGCTCAAGAAGCCTCCTTCTGATCCCAGTCAAATGTTGTGAAGACAATTATCCATCTTCATTATTTCTAGAGGTGAGTGAAACGTGCATGAATTGTTGTAGCAAAATTACGCATAATTACAACAAAAAATGTAGGACATTTTGCAGAATTACATGAGGAGCATAACCTAACAATTATCATTATATTCTCAAGGTAAAATGAACCTTGCATCCAAAATGGACAAAATGATGCATTTTGCATCAAATGCAACAGAACGCAAGCAGCAGCAGCCAGCAGCTGCTCAAGCTCGCTAAATTTGTCTTTCATGTGCACCTGCATTATGATCTTTAAGTCAACTGGTTCATAATTATGCAATCTGGCATAGATTCACATCAAAAGAGTAACGCAAAATTACTGAAATTTTTCCAATTACACCAGTGTAATTGAAATTTCACCCAGGCCTATTTCTACCATCTCTAAAACGTGAACGTTATTGACAGGCATACACGTTATCTACTAATAACCTCTTCACCCCTCTCCAATCTGGTTTCAGCAAAGTACACTGCACAAGGAACTATTTTTCTCGTGCCTCTAACTTATTTTTATCTGCCCCCCTTACCATGTGTAATCCAGTGTCACCTTCTTAACCTCTTCATTGTCTTCAATGCTGTTTCCGTTACATTCAATCTTTACTAAAATTGTCAATCTTGGTAATCATTGGGACTGTACCCTCCATGTCTTCCCTGATTGACAGGCCTTAGTCACTGTTATGATTCTCCAACTGAAAATCACCCAGTGCTTTTTTTCTGACTGGTCTTTTTCTCTCTTAACATTATATCATTCTCACTTAACTCTTGAAAGCTTTACTGGTTACATACAAATGTTAATTAAATCACTGCCTTTCTTTGACTCCTTTGTTCCTCACAAAGCAGACTGTATCTTCTCTGTTGCTTTCTATGTTGACCCCAATTCCTAAATTCTGAATTCAGTTAAGAAGAATTTAATTTTCCCTCTCACTAATTCCCCCCAAAGCGATCATATATTATCTCATCTTTCACATCAGTCTCCCTTTTATAGACAAATGCTGCCATACTTTCACTCTAGGTGCACTGCTGTTCACTAACAACTGTTTACTATGAGCTCCATACAGTTTTACTTCCAAGCTAAATAAAATGTACTCGTCCCTTCTCTTCGATATGAATCACTCTTAGAAGGTGCAGACTTAATCCACAAAGATGAATGTTGACTCAACCTCTTAAAGACCTCAGACAAGCTGTGTACTTTTATCAAAGGATTACTGTCCTTGCATTTACACCCAGAAAGAACCTCACTCTTCTGAACCATGGCGTAAATAACTCCAAGTAAACTTCAAATTTTCCCCATCAATTACAAACCATTTGTTCTCTCTGGCCTGAACCTCTGCTAATGCCACCACTAGGCACAGACCCTTTTTAGGTTCAAGCCTGCAAGGGCGTGCGTTTGTGCATGCATCTCACATGTGAGACACTGTTGTGTTCAGTCAAGGGCCTGAAGCCCGCCTGTCGCTCACCATTTGTTGGTTTGCATGGCACTCTTCTTTACAACCTCGTAATTCATCAAGGCATGCCTGGCATCATTTCCATTCCTCCATGTGGAGCAGGGATCAAGCACTAATTATTTTCAACTTAATTAGTGCCAGTCCGCTGCTCCCAACAGGATCATGGTACTATTTTGTTTTAACTTCCAGTGTCCCACAAACAGAAGGCTTCTGACTGGCAAATACATGCCCTGCAAGAAAAACAATATTGCAAAGTTTTATTTTTTAAAGCTAACTTCATTTTATTTTGGTAAGTTGTCTTTTCTCAGTTTTCACTCGTTTTGTTTGTTTTTGCTCATGAGCGCTGTTGTCAAAAGATGACAATTAACTTGTTGGAAAAATGCGAGACACATTGAATTGCAAATGCTTGTTTATCCTGACACCCCACTACTGTAATATCAAACCTTAACATATAAGTTAGCACTTCCTAAAGTCCTCAAACATCTTTTTCAACATCAAAGTACCCCATGTTACCCCCCACCATCTACTGGTATAAAAAAACGTAACAAACATCTTGGCCGATCTCAGGTTCTTTTGAACTTTTGGAAACAATAATTCTGTTTTATGCCTGCACCATATGATTTATCTATTTATTTAATAGTTTTAAATAATTCTCCTGCACTAATTATAATATATATATATATATATATATATATATATATATATGTATATATATATATATATATATATATATATATATATATATATATATATATATATATATTGTAATGATTAGCAAAATTAGAAACTGTGACTAAGTGTAAATTGCTGCTCCACTTGCAGACTTTGCTATTCAGATGCATGCAGAGGAGGTGCATTTGTGGATGTATCCTGAACTGCTGATGTATAGGTTCAATCTGTACAAGTGAAGGAAGAGAATTAGAGAACGTTATTGCTTCCTCTGCGACAGATTGATTTGGTGCTTATGTGGCCTTGTATTTAGGTATTTCCATAAAGAAGACTTTTATTTTGCAAAAGATGCCTTTTTGATTGCCTGAGATATTGAGTTTTGTCAGACAGAGTGAAAAAGCTGTTCTTGAGTTCATTGCCCACTTTGATTGTAAGCTAATGCTGTTCCTTCATAATAGTGGCTAATGTTTTCTTTTGTTTATTATAGTTTTAAAAACACATGCACACACATTTAACTTATACAAAGAAAAACAAGTTAAAACACAAAAAGCAATACAGTAATTAAATAAAATCAAAAAGCTTGTTAGAATGATTAGTGCTTTCCCCAATCTACCTACCCTCCTCACACAAAGAAGGGGCTAGTTTGAACACAACAGTGAAATGTACATAATGTGGTCGTGTTTCAAATGTAACTGAAAAGTTATCAAAATGTTAGCTGTTAAAATCTGTCACATATCCGGCATCACTGATAGAATTGAATCATCTCATTCTTATTAAGTTCACAATAGTGCTTTGCAGTATATTGTGTAGATGTTATTTTTCTTGGAGAATATTCAGCAGAACTACATTTCCCTATCAATCTGTGCCAAGAACTCTTGAAATCCAAGATGTGAACCGCACCCAACCTTTACCTCAAATTATCTTTCCTTTTTCAGATGGCAAAATTGGTCCAGTTTGCGCTGGAACCTTTTTAAATATTCCAAATGTTGCTTTATCTTGCAAGGACAACGTGCCTTCATATGTAGCATATATACACATCATAAGTGTGCAAAGTATTTTTAAGTGAGCACCGAACAGATATTTGCTTTGGAAGGACTCTTTTATACTGTGACAATTTGGCATATAAATATAAATGATAAAGGATCCCACCACCAAGTTTTTCGCTATCTTTTATACATTCCTCTTCTATCAGTTAAAGCAGAGTGCCAGAATCTGCCTGAATGACTTGGCGCTGCCATTTTAGAAAAGCTCGAGGGGCTGCTCTCCATCTTAATTTTAATGCACATTCCAGGTGGATTACCTCAAAAGGAAGAGTTGCATAACACAAGTACACAGTGCTACAGAAGACTTTCACTTTTATCTGTATCAGTGTCTATCATAAGGAATCATACTGCTGCACCAAATCAACATTGGCAGACCCGCTAAAGTTGAGCTTCTGCCGTAAAGACCTTTGATTCAAAGCCAAACCAGAAGCCTTCTAGCAGCAATCAATGGTCCGCAGCGTAGTTTACAGTCAATACTCTTAAATCGTATTAACTAGTAACCACTTCGAAGTTTTTGTGTTTTTTTAAAGACAAGTTGTGAGCTGTCTTCCCTACCCCCGAAGCACACAATTTCAGGTTTGCATATATTTACTGAATGGCTCTGCCATGGAGCATAGCTGTCCAGATAATCCAGAACACACTGAAGCCCAGCCCTTATTGTGCCAAGTAACAATGGAGCATCTGCAGAAAACAAAGCGGAGACTGCTTCATTTCCTAATTTCTTCAGGGGGTATCCCCTTGCCTTTTCCTCTGTCTGAGAATTACTCATGTAGATACTAAGAAAGAGAGAGCTTTGTCTTACTCCAGAGAAACACAAAATATAAGTTGACACCTCCTGGATGTGCGGTACATAACTTGGGTCCATTTCTCGCTAATTGATGCGGTCAATATCAGAACCAACCCGTGCAGCCCCTCAAATGATTTTCTGTAACAACAGAGATAAAGTGACTTTCTCAAATCCACATAGGATACAAAAATCTGCCACACCACTGTCCCTGTGGGCTCACCTAGCAATAAGGAGATGTGAGCCGTGATGTACCCAGGATATATACCCAATCAAAAGCCAGCTTGCTTTTTAGGTAGAATGTCATTACTGTCACCCCCCTCCATTAGCTGGAGCTGCAATATCTTTGTACACGTTCTAGAGAAGTGGTACTGCATCGAAACTATGGTTCAAATCACAGGTGGCACAAATAATGGCATTAATTTGTGAAGATGGTGGGACTCTTTTGTTAGTCCAATTTATGGCTACACTTCAATTCTCTTCAATTTTAAGTTGTGGGCTACGTTCCACTTTTGTTTAAAAGATAGTATGAGGTTGTCAAAATTCAAGGGCACTGGCCCCAGAGGATCATTAATATTGATCCTTACACATAACCATTATGACGTCCCTAACTTTGCTCATTGCTTGTGTGATCCTACACATGAGTATAATCTAAATCAGGCCCTCGCTCCCTTACTGCTGTTCATGCCACACATTTGCCAAATCAGTACATTTTCATCTCCACTCCCTCAAAAAGATTACTCTCTCTCACCAGCTCATCTGAAACCAATGCACATGTCCTAATCCTTGCCCACCTAAACTTTTGTTATGTCATCCTTGCCAGGGTTGACAAATCCTGGCTTGCCTCCAATAAGGCAGAAATCTTTCCAGCTGTCAGTCTTTTGTCATCCATTAAAAAGTAATTTGACTACATCATATTAGCCTGTCCTTCTTGTAGCTTGGCGTCTTTACTGTGACCCTTCAGATATTTGGGATTTTGGCAGACAGGTTACTCCATCAAAATAGTGACGGATAGCCTGTCTACCAAAATATAAGTACTGTAGGAAATAATTGGATTTATATTTTGGCAGATGGGATGTCCGGCACCGTTGTGATGGAGTAACTCATCCTGTGAAATCTAATTGGGGCCTTACTGTGAAGCCTAATGATCTTGTTGATGTACAGGGTGAAATATGGAATCCACCCACCTTTAAGTCATCAATAATTGCTTGTTCGCCATTTCCCCCTGTGTTCGGAATATGAGAAGATATATGTTTTAAAGAATTTAGGTCCAAGAGGTTGTTTGGTATCCAGGAATGATGTTTAACACGTCTGTGGATGATCGGGAACTTTATCACCGAAGCACATACAGCAGACTAGTCTTAGTACTAGCCTACTGTTATGAATTGCACAAAAGGGTGCAGCGAGATCAAGGAGAAAAAACATAGAAAGCCTCTGTACAGTGAACATTATCTATTGTTTTTACAATTGTACTTTCAATTCTGTATCTGGAGCAAAATTCAGATTGATATTCTGTAAATAAATGTCTTCTTTTGATATAGGCAGTCGGGTAACAAAGGCCCCTGCAGTTCCCATGGTGCAGGGATACCCCCGAGCTCCCGGGAGCCCCCTCAGCACAATACACTGTGCGCAGGCGGCCGGCCCCTGAGTGGTTCTGGGGGGGGCCCATCAAGTATTTTGCAGAGGGGCCCTTAAGTTTCATTATGTCACTAGATATAGGAGACCTATTTCTTGTATGTGCCCCACCCAGTTGGGCTTGCTAGACATTTGTAGGTTGGAATGGTGATCGTGACCAGAGTTTGGATTGAAGATCATTTTTTAAAGTTTTTTTTTAAAGCTTGATGTGATTTTGCTAGTCTTAAGCAGGTGGGGAAGACTCCTTGGGGGAGCGAAGAACCCTTCAGAGAGCACTTTTCCAGGGCACTTTTCATCTAGGGAACTCATACAAAATATGCTTGGGCAGTAGCAATCATTGTTTCCTTTGCTTGAATGTACAGGCAACGGAAGTAAAACATCTCATGAAGATAAACAAAGTTAGAAGAAGAAAATTAACTCCTCTGTCAATCTACCTTCTACAGACAATCCTAAAGTATTCCTGGAAGAGCAGTAGGCATTAAAATATATGAATTCAAAGTTTAAAAGGTATTACATTCCAATAAACATTAAGGCCCAGATTAATTGAACTTTGATGTAATTCAAGGTAGCAAGGGAAGTTTGTGGGATGTATTTCTTCAAAAGGAGAGAGCAGAAATGCACCATATTCACTAAGATATGGTGCACTTCTGCTCTGTTAAAATGCTGGAGCACTTCTCGCTGTCTAGCGTCAATGAAAACACCCTTAAGCCATGGTACTCTTGTGCCATGATGCAGGAGTGCATCCCTTGAGGTCAGAATGGCTTTTGTGCATGAAGAGATACCTTCCTATACAAAGAGGGTAGGCAAACCATGTTTGTAGAAATCTAAGTTTACTGACCTTAGTAAATATGGGTTTGCATAAAAATGCAGGGCAGAATGCACAGAAATTCCCATTCTCTCCCCATGTAAATTCTCACTGATGCATTGAAATGCAAGGCAGCGCTATATTCTGACTCACATTACCTTTTTTTTCTTACAAAGCCTCCCAAATTCGCAAATTGGTTTTGTTTTGGTGCTGACTCAATAAATTGACACAACTTCGATGCAAAATCTTAGTAAATCTGGACCTAAGTAATTGCGTGGTAGGCTTGTAGAAACAGTGTAGTATACAAAATGTAGCAACAATATTTTCAAGTAAAATACATTATTGCTCTTTTTATGTGTTGTTGATTCCATTGGTTTATTTAATGTTGCTAACTAAGTATCTCTAGTAAGTTGAACACATTTAATAAAAGAAAGTAGCCTAGGGCGTTCAGGCGTTCAGGCGTTCATCACATGACAGGTCATGCCACACTCTTAATAATTACTGAAACATATTTGAGAAAATAACAAAAATAACAGAGTGGACTGCTTTTGAGAGGAATAGATGTTTTCATCCCTAGAATAATATGCATTGATGAAAATAGCTGTGCTCAGTGGAACACTTGGTTTTAATTGCGAGCATAATTTACAACGGCGTAATTAGGAAAGAAATGGATTGACCCTAATCACCTTTTGGGATAGCAAACAAGAGGTGTATATTTCTATCTTAATAAAGAAAATGATTGATGTCAGAAATTAAAGTTTCAAGAATTAGGAGGGTAAGAGTGTGGCAAGGCTAAAGAATAATTATTTCGAAATGAAAAAAATAAATAATAATAAAGTGTTTGGTTGCACGTAAACAGCAATAAGCACGTAAATGTTGGTATATGTACAGTTCTATCGTTCTTCCTCTAAATCACACCTTATAATCAGAATAGATTGTGCCAGCACTAACACTCAGCTTGCATTGGTACAAAATATGTCTCTTAAAAAAATCAAATCCTTTGGACAAGAAATTACTCAAGTTTCCCAATCGACTAGGACTTTGTCTGAATTTGTAAGGCCTCTGATCACCCCCAGCTGTGCAATTAATTCATAATCTCTGAAGTACTGCATGCAACCTTTCAGTATCCGTAATGAGAACGGTTTATTGATTTTTATTAGTATTAAAACCAAGAAACCTTCTGATGAACCACAGCTGTTTGATGTGCCCCAGAACTGTAGAAAATATTTAGGATGTTTGCCTTTTTGATGAAATAGAGGAATATAGGTATAGTGTTTTTTGTCCTCCTTGAAGTTGTGGCCCCATCATGAAGCTTGTCCATTGTCAATCCTAAAGTATCTTGCTTCCATGGTAGGGTCAACCCTGACTTGTCTGTTGAACCCCTCTTTTCCACTGCGGCGCTTCTGCAATGGTGGAGGAAGGCAGTAATAAGGCCCCTCTTTAAAAGCCCTATTTGGATGTAACTATTGTGTTCCGTTATCAGCTGAGGTTTTGCAACCAGCAGTCACTAAGATTGGTGAAATAAAGCTGACACACTGGCTCTCCAATTATGTAGCAACAGTTGACATCCTTGACCAATGTTTCCTCTCCTTTTTTCCTATGTGTGCGGTTGATTAAGATCTCTGCACTCTCAGACAAGTCTATGTGCACCTAGGAACTGATCATGTATTTGACCATTGCGCTCAGCTTCATGAATCTGTGGTAATCCACACACTAAACTTTAGTTTACACGAACAGTCAAAACAGGTATATTTCACATATACCACTACATTTATTAGGGTCTTGAGACAGTTTTGCAATGTAGATACACTTTGTCATGACATGAAATGCTTACTTTGTGGCACCTACACCCCAGGTTTAAAAAAGGACAGAAGTTGTACCATTATAATATTTTACTCGAGGATTTAAGGTAAAATGGTGTCCTGGTGACGATGGCATGGAAGCGTTAGAGCTATTTTATGCAGCCTGTTTGGCCTCCGAAAAGGGGGTGGTGGTATTAGCTTCAGCTGCATGCAATTGGGAAAAATCCCCCAATGTGAACCTAATGACTAACAAGTCATAAGGGACTAATGAAAAGTGGTGCCATGATCTTACCTCAAAGAGAGTGATCCTCCTCTCTGTGGAGTTATGAATCAACATAGTGATCATAGCCAGGTAGGATTATAAAATCTTGGCATGGTGTCTGTTGTTTTTTTCCACTTATTTTCTTCTTCTGGCCTTGCTGCCCCAAACTCCGGTTCCCATCTGCCCCCTGCCTCCTACTCCCAGGCTCTCCTCCTTCACAAAATCCATTGGCTCCACAAGTGCTAGGTCTGTGGAGCTTGAACTCCACATTATTTGCGTTCTAATGAAATCTGTTCAGAAACACCATGTTTTCACTCCCTGCAGGACAGGCCAGAGATACCACTCTCCTCAGTGGTGTTGCTAACGTTTGATCCACTATGAAGCAGGACTGCATTAGAAAGTATATTTTTTTCAGCACACTGACGAGTCCCAAATAGGGCAAAGTGTTTCTGTGATTGTTAAACAATTTTTGGAAACTGCTTGATTTGGGCAGTCAAAACTGAGTTTAAACAAGTACTGGACTCAGATTATGAAATGATTGAGAGTTTTCTTTTCGATTTCTTGAAACAAAAAAATGGGTGTTCTTAATTCAAAATGTGCTCCAGACAAGGCCTCCAGTTGTGACTTGACTGTGAGGTGAAATCCTACAAGCTTGTATTTCTCCCTGTGGGTAGACCTAATGGAAAGTAGACAGTTTAGAAAAATTGCATCAATATGGACAGGCCTAGTCGTTGTATGTCAGTTGTGACACCTCGAGCCATCACTTTAAATGCTATGATTCGTGCATCCATGGCAGCTCGGGTGGTAAGGGTTGTTTATAGTGAGCCACGATGGGCAGCTGTGTAGATGAAGCTGGTGGATGTGTGAGAACTGTACAATGCCTGACAGTGGATCAGAAAGGTGTTCAGAATTCTTTTGTCAAGGTGATACAAAGTGCCTTAAACAGTGATAGGGTGAAAGTAAATGAAAATGCAGTTCTTACAGGTGAGTGGGTGATTGCGACACTCTGAAGACGACTACACCTTCAAAAACCTTGGTTAACAGTTACAATTCTTTTTACCATTCCCCTTGTAAAGGCTACCCACTTTTTTCATCCCACCTAAAAGCCATGGTGACAAGTATGATTTCTTCTTTTGATGCTGGCACACTTGTGACATCATAAACCATACTGAGGAGTGGGCGTTCAGTGCTATGGATGGGGAGGGAGACCAAATTAACAACTATGTACAGCCCACAGCAGAGCTGGGAGTACATATAGGTGTGAGAGCCAATAAATTAACAGGGAGAGCTGAGCCAAAGGTCAGCTCTAAGAGTCTCTGCATTAGATGACCCCTGTAAAGAGTTGACATCTAACTCATGCAACAAACATCATAGTAATGTATGACTTCAAGGTTCAAAAAAGTGAATTTCTTTAACAGAGGCATTTCACCTCAGCACATGAATTTCTTAGGAACATATTTATTAAAAGTGGGAGTTTTTAAACATGAACTGAAGAACATTCCTGCCCGGCCCTGATGACAATGCAGTAAGTGAACAAAGAGACAAGTCAGTTATCATGTCTACATTATACATGGCCTAGATTCTTATTATAGATGGAGCAATGCTATAGGCTATTAAATCAAACACAAGATACGTTTTGTGTACAGCTCACAACCTAAACTGGAGTAGTTGAAGGTGCTCTCACGTGATAATGAATAAAAGTGATACTCAGTGAAATAATGTATTTACCTACACAGTTTGGTCAAGTTGGGAGTGAACCCAGATTTTCCAGTTTCACTCAGTGCAATTCAGCCACTAGATTGGTATCTCTTTCTGACATCAGAGGCTAATGCTTTGTATTTAACTCTTAAAGGATGTGACTAGATTTTAGCGACAGCAGAATCGACATTTTATTTTGTACAGTTTTACACAGCGTGAGCCTTGGATATTTTTACCATTGCAACAACAGATGTTTTATCAGTGCCATTGCCAATAGGACATTCATTTCTGCAGGGATCACAGATACAACCGCTGGTAATATTTCCTTGCAGCCCCCACCCTTCACCATCCGACACCAATAAAGCAAGTATCGAGCACTAGGGGGCAGATTTATGGAAAGTGGCGCTGCACTAAGGGCAGTGCCACTTTCCTTCTGCCCCTTAGCAGCCCACTACTGCCACCATGTGTGCACCATATTTGAAATACGGTGCACCATGGCTCAGGGTAGGGGGCAATAGCGTCATTCTATCTGACACTATTCATGTACTCCTGCAGAGTACATAGGGGCCCATTATAAATAATTAAAGCCCCCGTTTAACACCTGCTCTGAGCAGGTGTTAAAATTGCCATAAAAAATGATGCAAGGAAATCTCAAAGATTTTCTTGCACTGTTTTTTAGGCCCCCCCCCTAATGGAGGAACACCCCCTTTGCATACATTATGCCTGGTGCAGGCATAATGCAGCGCAAAGAGTTACAAAGTGGTGCAATGCATGCATTGCACCAATTTGTAGATATGGCACGAGGATTTTGGCCTCGTTGGGCCATGTTAGTGTAAAACAAATTACGCTAATGTGGCGCTAGGGACTTGTAAATATGCCCCTATGTGTAACAGCTGCCTGCTCCGAGCATTGTGATCTACTGTGGCAAAACCCATACAGACATGAGAAAGGACTCTGCAAGTACTTCTGCACGCATTCTGCTCCTCCACCCGGACTTGTAAACTTGCTGTCACTGCACTTCAGCTCCCAATATGTGACCAATGTTTAGCATCACTTATGGTTTTTTAAGCCAGTGGCTAATAACCGGTCTCTTGGTCTCGCATGGAGCAGAAGTGTGCGCTTTGTGAGAGAGTGTGCGCACTGTGGAAACGCAGTATGCTAACCCACGGGCATGCATGCTACAACGAACAATGTCCTTTACTTCTCATTGATGGAATCCTACATCTGTTTGTGCCTTTGACACAGTTTTTCACTTTGGGGGTCATTACAACATTGGCGGGCGGCTTCTGCCGCCCGCCTAGCTGTAACCGCCACGCGGCCGCCAATGCGGCCGCACTCCGCGGTGCCCATTACAACATCCCCGCTGGGCCGGCGGGCGCAAACCTAGTTTACGCCCGCCGGCCCAGCGGGGATGCGGCCGCAAAATAGGAGCCGGCTCCTAATGGAGCCGGCGGTGTTGCGGCCGTGCGACGGGTGCAGTTGCACCCGTCGCGCTTATCACTGTCTGCTATGCAGACAGTGAAAAGCTGCACAGGGCCCTGTTAGGGGGCCCCTGCACTGCCCATGCCAGTGGCATGGGCAGTGCAGGGGCCCCCAGGGGCCCCAGGACTCCCCTTACCACCAGCCTCTTCCTGGCGGTGCAAACCGCCAGAAACAGGCTGGCGGTAGGGAAGTCATAATCCCCAGGGCAGCGCTGCTTGCAGCGCTGCCCTGGTGGATTATCACCGCCGGGGCTAAAACGGCGGGAAACCGCCGGCCCCGGCGGTGCGACCGCAGCGTCGAAATACGGGTCTCCGTACCGCCAGCCTGTTGGCGGTACGGACGCCACTTTAGCCCTGGCGGTCTCAGACCGCCAGGGTCGTAATGACCCCCTTAGTCTTGAGCCATCATTTGGTGGTGATATATATATATATATATATATATATATATATATATATATATATATATATATTGACTATCAAGATTTATCAAGCTTAGTAAGGATTTCCTATGATTTGCACAAAGCAACTTCTCCCATATGGAAGGCCACAGACTGTTTTGAAAACCACACAAACAGACTGCAAGAATCCTAATTTGTGCGGGGGTCTTTTCTGGTTCAAATTAATTTGCTCTTCCAGCAACTGAGTTAACCTCCCTACTTGGTCATGCTGTAGGGATTATATAGGATGTGGATCAAACATAAACCCACAAAAGATTTCAGCTATCCAGGGCTAAAATTAGAAAGCCATTGGAGACATCGCACTTCAATGAGTGTTGTACCAGATCAAAACATTAACTCATTGGTAACAATTACATTAATTCTTATGAAGGATAGCTTGAAAGAATAACAAGTGGCAACCAAATGGAATGAGACTTGAAATTAAATGAAAATGTATTAGATGTGATGATTTGTGTCACCTTGATGAATATAAAGATAAATAAGTCATTCCCTTTACTCTAAAGAACAGAGGGCCAGATGTATGAAACTTTTTTGCACTTGCAAATGGTGCGAATCGCAAAATTCGTCCGTTTGCGAGTGCAAAAAAGTGGTCTGCGATGCATGAAAGGCATTCGCAGACCAAAAATAAGAAATCGCAAAAATTGCGATTTTTTGCGTTGCAACCTGCTTTTGTGAGTCGCAATTTGCGATTCGGTATTTCCAGTATGAAATTGCGAAGCGCAAATTGTGAGTCGCAAAATCCAATTCACATAGAGATGCATCAAAAAATCGCAAATTGCGATTTTTCGCAGAGTGCCATTTTGCACATGCAAAATACCACTAAGTGAAACTAGGTGGTAACCAGGTGCAACCTACATAAAGAGGCCCAGAATGCCTCAGACTCTTTTCCACAATGGCTGCACTCTACGTCATGGCGAGGAGGATGAGGATCTTGGCAGATTTGAGGAGAGGGAGGAGGAGACAGGAGCGCATTTTCAGAGTGCGCATTACACTTTTTAACCTGACAGAGGAGGAAATATATGAGAGGTATAGGTTGAACTCAGCCATGATACTTTATCTGATAGCTGAGCTACAACCCATACTGCAGCGCAAAACACTACAGCATACCCACCCATGTGCAGGTATTATGCTCCCTCCACCTACTCGCCTCAGGGAGCTATCAAGGGGTCATAGCAGCAGCTGGAGGGGTCTCACAGAGTACCCTCTCCAGATTTTTCAATGCATTTATCAACGCCATGCTGAGCAAACTACACCAGTACACCAGATTCCCGCACACCCCACAGGAAATACAGCAGACAAAAAATGAATTTTACCAGATAGCACAGTTCCCCCATGTCCTAGGTGCCATAGATGGGACACATGTGGCAATCTGTCCACCATCCACCACAGAGTATGTGAACCGCAACCAGAAATACCAACATTCAATGAATATGCAGGTGATATGTAATGCCTCCTACATCATTACTGATCTCGTGGCCAGGTACCCAGGGAGCACACGTGATTCGTACATCTTTCGCCACAGCGGGATTCACACAAGACTGCTAGCTGGGGAGTTTGGTGAAGGATATCTACTAGGTATTGACCCTCTATACAATGGCGCATTGATGGCGTGCTGATGTCAGATGCCCACTTCTTATCATACCCTCTATCCCTTCCAGGAGACAGTGCTTACGCAGTGCGCACCTACATGATGATGCCCTACCTCAATCCTGCAACACCAGCTGAACGGAGATGCAATGCAGCACATAGGGCAACCCGCAATGTGGTGGAGCGCACCTTTGAACTGTTGAAGAGTCGCTTCCGGTGCCTCCACAAAAGTGAAGGGGCACTACAGTACAGTCCAGAGACGACATGTAGAATAGTGGCTACTTGTGCTATCTTGCACAATATAGCTACCACCAGGGGCATACCTGTAGAAATATGTCAATATGTGTGAATCTGATAAGTGTGATGATCCCATACCACCCCAACATCCAGCAGACAGGACCAGTGCAGCAGAGGGAAGGCAAAGGCGTGCCGATATCACATACAACCATTTCAGACGTGAGTATAATTG
The DNA here is from genome assembly GCF_031143425.1 of Pleurodeles waltl. Classification (NCBI taxonomy): domain Eukaryota; kingdom Metazoa; phylum Chordata; class Amphibia; order Caudata; family Salamandridae; genus Pleurodeles; species Pleurodeles waltl. The sequence goes on from NC_090444.1 coordinate 450,668,427, forward strand.
ACACAAATCCTCTGACAACTGTACCTGTAGTGAAATAAATTTATTACCTTAAGTCAGGTAATGTTTGTGTGAGGAATAACAAAAAATGTTAAGTGAGAAACTCAAAACAATGAAGGACCTGAGTAATGCACTATTACTTCATAGTGAAAACATACGTCCACTGGCAGCTAAAGTCATTTTTTGTGGCCACGCACACCATTCGGGTGCCCAGTTACCTCACTGGCACCTCTATTGTCCGCCTCAGTGGCAGTGCTGTGCCTGGCACTGCGCCGTCTGGTGTCCAATGCTCTTACAGCTACACTACTGAGGCTGGAACTGTCCTCAGTGTCCCCAGTGCAAGCTCACTCGGAGTGGCTGACCTCGGTCCAATAATGTGTTCGATCACATTGGTGATCTGCACCAGTCCATTCACAACATCCCTGCTGCTGTGTGCTGCCTCCACTTGCGCAGCCACTGCACGAGGGGCAATCAGTGCAGTTGAATTTGCCACCCTGTTAGAAGAACGACAGAAGCTGCCAAACATGTCCCTAAATCTGCGCTCCTGTCTGCGCTGGCTCACCCTGTCATGGCACAGCTCCTGGCAGCGTTCACGGACAGCACTTGTGAGGTCTCTGGTGTCCTGTGATGCCTGCACCTGTCCCTCACGCAGCTGTTCGATGTTGTTATTGAGGGAGTCAAGTTGGTGATGCAGGCCCACCATGTTGCGGTTATGTTTGCGCAAATTATTTTCTAGTCCCAGGATCCTCTTATTTTGTAGGCGCTGCTGCTGCAACATAGCAGCTTCCAGCCCACCAAATAAGGAGGGACCCTCACCTGCCTCATGCTGCTGTGCCCCGGAATTTGTCGCCATCCTGCGTGGTGCTGTGGTCTGCTGACACCTGACCTCCTGCATCTGGCTGCGCCTGCCTGTTGCTGATGGGGAAATTGGCCCTTCCTGCTGCTCATCTGAGTCGTTGCTGAGCTCTGGCAGTGGCAGTGCCCTGGGCCTGCGTCGGACAGTCGCAATGTTGAGAGACCCACTGGTGTTTGAATCGGAGGCCAGATGGATGTCAGTCTTGCCTACCCGTGCTGATGCTGTGGCTGCTGGGCCTGGCCCACCTGCAACGACAATATGCAGCATGTCAATTATGTATGTTACATTTACGGTCAGACAATGGTAATAAAGGTAGAGGTACTTCTCTACACTGTGTTGTGTGTGTTGAGTTCCTCTGGGTGTCACACTACTTAATTACATACATACATTGTATGTGCTACTTTCAGCTCTGGGTTGTGGACTGCCACTCCCATAATGCATTGTTGTGCTTCTAAGATGTGGACTGGACTACTTCTCACAATGTTTAACATTACTTGCTAATTCCTAAGGGGCTTTTGTGCATACACATATGGAGTTACAAATCAATATTGCACTTACCTTGGCTGGTACTTGGTGTGCCGGAGGTGTCGATCTCTGTGACCCCATCACAACTTTAGTGTGGACTCGACTATGTTCTCTAATGGTGTGGATGGTGCCTCTGTGGGTGGACTGCCTCCTGTGCCCTTGGCCTCCTGCAGTCTCCTTGCCACCCTCTCCTTCGCACGGGACCGCAGGTCATACCACCTCTTCTTGATTTCTTCTATGGAGCACTGTGCCCCTCCAATTGCGCAGTTTTTTATTGTATATCCGCCCATAGTCTCCTTTTCTCACTCTCAGGCACCTGGAGTGAGCTTTTTCCAAAAAGGCGGTCATGGCTCCTGACCACCTCCTCAGTCAGCACCTCAAGTTCCTGCTCGCTGAATCTTTGCTTGCGCTTTCTTTCTCCCTTCTCCTGTGCTTGGCCAGGGGTGTCCATCCTTGCTCAGGTGTGCTGGCTCCTTCTGAGTGCTGCTCTGTGTGGCTGGGCTGCTCTCTCTCAGGATGCTGGTGTGGGTGTGGCACCTGAAACTGCCTTGGATGACTCATTTCCTGCTGGTGATGTCATCAGGCTCCTCCAGGTGTGATTTCTCGAAATTTCTCGCAATTTGCGATTTTTTCCCGAATCGCAAAAAAATTGCAATTTGCAAAAATGCAAATTGCGATTCGGTAAATGGGCCTCGCAAACCACAAATAGTGATTTTTAAGGACTCGCTAATTCCAAATCGCAATTTTTTTACATGGCCAATTGTGACTCGGAAATAGCGATTTCTTAAAAATCGCTATTTGCGATTCGCAAGGCAATTTTTTCATACATATGGCCCAGAGTTACAACTAGTAAAGTCAAGTTTATTTTAAAATGTAGCCCCTTTTTTTTTAAGGAAGCGCAGGTTGCTATTTAAAAATATTTTTTTTAGTTTGCTTGTTTGTGAGTTGGCAGGAGTCTTGTGGACTTCTGCCTACACCTCAAGAAACTTTTTTAACATTCACAAAGGGATTTGTGAATGGGTTAACAACTCCTTGGAGGTGTCTGCAAAATTTCAATGTTTTGCCTCTGGATTTTGCACGCAAAGTATTGATCCATACTTTAACGAATTGCTATTTGGAAGAAACACCCTAAATACACTTCTTCCGAAAAGTGATTTTATGGATTTTTTTGCAGATGCAAACCATGTGATGCATTTCTGAGGCTCTGTGACTTGCTTCAAAATGGATGTTTTCATCAGGCCCCAGAATCCATACTGAGGACTGAACAATAATATGATTGTATAGCATTTCCTCATCAAAATTGGCTTAGGCAAGAATAAATGTTGTCTTTCCCATTCACCGTGGGACACTCATTCCTTCACTTTCATAGTCAATCAGCATGACACAGGCTTTCAGGACTGTGGTTAAGGTACATATTTCTTTTTCAGATAGATTTTTAAGAATACACTACCACAATCCTCTAAAAAGACATTATGATCCTGATTCACAAAGATAACATACTTTTGAGAAAGTTTACACCTTTGCGTGTGTGTACTGCTTTTTGGCATTCATAAACTCTGAGTGTTTGTTACTACTAAAAACAAGCATTGGCAAAGCCAATAGGCCTGGCATTGGCCACTAGCTTTCTGACAATTCTTGATTTGTTTTTTCATGGTCTAAGCAAAACTTTATTGTTTGGGTACATTCCACACCCTCATCAATCTAAAAATCAAAATTGCTGCAGGGGAAAAAAGTAGTTTTGGTCTATAAAAAACACTCATCTCCATTGTACGATCTGGCACCGAAGGTAACTACTTTGTGTGTGGTGTTTTCCTTGTAAATGGGCAGCATGCCATAACTCATAGTGATGTCAGCCAATGGCTTAAGTGGGCATTATGTATTGCACTTTAATGCATGCTCGGGTGGATGTAAGAAAAATGTAAATGACACCAACCAAGACTAATGGATAAAGTCTGGCTGAAAACCCATATAAGTAAATATGTTTTGCACATAATTGTAGTAAAATGAAAAAGGTCTTACTAGCAGACAGCTAAAAAAGTCAATAAGTCTCCAAGCTGGCTATAATCATTTTGCCTTTAAGAAAGAAAGGAAGAAAGAAGGAAAGAAGGAACAAAAGAAAAAGGAAGGAGGGGAAGAAGAACAGAATGGAAGAGAATGAGAAAGAATGATAGAAAGAAAGAATTTGAAAAAGGAGGCAAGCAATACAGAACAGTTTCAAATAGACACAATCTGGAATGCTGTGAAATAGCAGGAGCCAGAAGAGTGAAACACTTCAAAGGGAGTTTACAGCAGCTTTGGCAGGAGAGATGGGATCTTATCAAGATGGATTGTGCCCTGTGGTCACAGAAGAAGCATCCTGCTATCACATCAGGTTCTAAACACAAACACGATACTGAAGTAATTATAAAGTAAAAGCAAAATCACTGCTACAGAAGGGAACTAGCTTGTTTGTGGAAGTGGTCATTGTACTAGAGCAAAATGCAAACACTTAAAGTGAAATTAACCAGTGGCTTAAGTGGGATGATTCACTTCCTCATGCCATATGCGATAGAGAGCAGAAGCAAAATGTGAATGACTCAACAACAGACCAGTAGATGAAAAGAGGTGGCTAAAAGCCTCTTTAAGTAAGTACATTATATATTGTAGTCAACACCAGACCTACAAAAAACAAAAGCACTTCACATGGCCAACCATTGGTACTGCAGTGCCCTCACAAAGAAACAATGAGGTTAGGGGCTTTAAATAAAAACCATAGGAAAGAATGTTTTTGTGAAATAAAGTATTTAAATATGTAAAAAAATATATATATAAATGAATGTTTAAATATATGAAAGCAGTATGTCTATGTTTCCAAATATAAAATGTTTAAATACCCTCTATTAAATAAAGAAATAATGTAGCAATATATTTTATTTAAAATATGTAAACCCATTTTGATAAAGTCTATACTCACTTTTAATAATTATTAAGGCATACTAAAATGTTTTTTTTGTTTTTGTTTTAATTTTTTTATTTAAACTTCAGCCAAATTACTTTAATTTAATTTAGTATACTTCGATTAAATAAAGTTTTTATACAAAATGAATTATTAGTCCTGTCACATGCATGTATATATGTCAGTAGGTAGTTATAGCTAGGACATAGTTTTCATAGGAAGAGCATTTTTGGAGGGCAATAACTTTACCGCCGCTTGATGGCTCGTCACTAATTTTTCGAAGCCAATATGACAGTCACTTCAGCGACTGTCTTGAAAGTTTATAGATGATCTGTCAAGCAGGGGCAAAGCCAAAAGGGCCGGGGGTCCAAAAACGTTCTGTCCCCATTCATTTCTCCTTAAGGATTTTGAACACGACTACAAACTGAACCTCAAAAAGCTAGCTCTTGGTCCAGAAAGAGTGTTTTTTGTGATTTGGTGTAAATGCATTCAGTAGTTTTTGAATATTTGAGTTTGGAAAATACAGATTTCTAGGGACGTGGCTCCTCTGTGGATCCAACTGTTCCCAGGCTGATATCTGATTGGCTGCTAACACTTAAACTAGAAAGTGTCCGCAGCCATCTTGGGACTCGGCTTCAGCCAAATCCCTCAAAAAAAGATAAAAAAGAAAATGGCCCAGAGTAGGGTCATCCTGAAACCCTAGCCTTGGTGGAGAGGTCCCCCACAGCCCCCACAAGAGCTAAAAAGCATTTTATTTTTAAATATCTGAAAAATCCACAGATGGAACTGCAGATATTGCAGAAATTCTTGCATTTTTCCTTTTCTTTGCCGCTGGGTGGGCCAGGTCCCTTGGTTACTGGGGGCTGAAAAAAGAAGGGGTGGAAGGGGCCCCAGTCCTAGGGCTTTTCAAAGCCACTGCAACCACTACCTCCCCAGGGCACTGTAAATTGAGTGTAGGGGAGATGTGCCGACCCACGCTCCCCGGGAACCAGCACCTCACCAGGGAAAAACAGTAATTTGTAATGGGGGAGACCTGTGTGGCCTCCCCCACAGCCCCGGGGACCATCACCTCCCCAGGGCAAAACAGTAATTTGTAATGGGGAAGTCTGTATGGCCTCCCCCACAGCCCCGGGGACCACCACTTACATGGGCCTAAATATGAAATTAATGCGGGTGGGGTGCGTCCCCCCTGCAGCCATGGGGACCACCACCACTCTGGGGCAATTAAGGGGGGCTGCATGGCGCCCGCATCCCTGGGGGACCACCCAGGGCTGAAATAAGATAATAAAGGGGGGCTGTCACAGACCCCGCCCCAGGGACCACCACTAACTTAAACATTGGAGCATTCTTGATGCCGAGGAATATGAGGACATTCCCACCAAACAAAGAAGCACTTGCGTCATTTACCGAAGAGGAAGACCCTGGTTTGGTGGAGATTTACGTCTTTGTAGTCTTGTTGTCCTCTCTTTTGGAGGATTCATGTTATCACAGCATTCTGGAGAAAGACTCATGAGGAACTTTAACATTGCTAAATACACACAAGGTTGCTGGAGACATTTCCTCATGGTCCATTACGCAACTGTAGTGCAGAATACACACAGGACATTTACCCAATGAGGTAGTGCTTTCTAACTAACCAGTAGAAATTATTCCAGTTGGGTAAACTTTTTGTGCAAAATTGTGGACTCTTGCTAGATAAACAAGCAGGTAAGTTTCCGTTCTGGCCATGATGTTCGTTGCAAAGAAATTGAACCACAACAGGAAACACAATACAAACATAAATGTAGCAGCTGTCCCAGTTGAAACTCTACTTCTGGAAAGGACAAATGATTCTAACTTCTGGGCTAGGCAAAGGCAAAACAAGTGTGTTAACTCAGCGATTCCATTTTGAAAAACGATGTGAAATCCTTTGCAGAGGTGAATGCATCTTTTATCTATTCGAGCGCAATCTGTATGTGACTGTGACAAGTGGGTTTTTTCTTGTCCTCTCCTGATAAGAGCAGAGTCCATGGTTCTTTGTTTAATTTGCTGCAAGTGTGCAAATGTGCAAATCACCTGGATGCTCCACGCGCTTGGCCACCCACCGTCCATCTTAGTAGTATGCAAAGGCTTCCCGCATTATGCTAAGATGATGGACAGCGTACCAAAGGGCTAACCCTTTTGGGTGGCGCATTATTGATGCTGAGGAATATGAGAACATATCCACAAAACAAAGAAGCACTTACCTCATATAGATAAAAGGAAGGACCCTTATTTAGTGGAGATTTATTTCTTTGTAGTCGTGTTGGCCTCTCGATTGGAGAATTCATGTTATCGCAGAATTCTTCAGAAAGTCGCACCAGGAAAAATCATGTTGCAAATATGCACACAAGATCACTGGTGACGTTTACAGCTGTAGTGTAGAATACATACTAGACATTTACCTAAGGAGGCAGAAAGAACTCCACTTGGGTAAATATTTTGTGCAAAACTATGCACTCTTGTTGGATAAAAGGGCAGGTGAGGTTCCTTTGTGGCTGAGTCATTCCCACGGCTACTAACACACCACACAAACACTCACACACCTACTCACAGATGTGCTCAGACACTCACTCAGACACTTATGCACCCACTCTCAGACCCACTCAGAGACTGATGTACCCACTCACAGACCCACTCACATAGTCATGCACCCACTCACAGACCCACTTAGAGACTCATGCACCTACTCACGGACCCACTCAGAAACTCATGCAGTCTCTCACAGATGCACTCAGAGAGTCATGTATCCAGTTGCAGACCTACTCAGACACTCATGCATACAATTGCAGTCCCACTCAGACAGTCATGTTCCTACTCCGAGACCAACTGAGGCGCTCATGTACTCACACACAGATGCACTCAAAGAGTTGCACATTCACTTACAGACCCTCTCAGACATTCATGAATCCACTCATAGACTCTCTTTTGCTCATGCACTCACTCACAAACCCACTCAAAACCACATGGTCTCACTCACATACTGACTCATGCAGTCACTCACAGATGCATTCAGACTCATGTACCCGCCCAAAGACCTACTCAGACAACCACACCCCACTCATAGACCCAGACACTCACACACCCACTCACTGACCCACTCAGACACTCACACACCCACTCACAAACTCATTCAGACTCTCATGCACCCATTCACAGACCCACTCAGACACTCAAGCATGCAATTATATACATACTCAGACAATCACGTGCCTACTCAGAGACCCACTCAGACAGTCATTCATCCACACAGACCTACCCAAAGAGTCATGCATCCACTCACACTGTGCAAGGCGCAGGGTTGGATGGTTATGGGGGCTAGCCGCAGGCCCTGCCACCAACCCCCTTGCTCATCGCCAAAGGCTGTAGATGGCATGGGTTTAGGGAGTTATAGTGGCTTGGCTGCATTGCCCTGTGGCCAGCCTCTGACATGCACAGCTGAAAGCCGTGAGCGACGGTGGTTGGAATGACATATAGTAAAAAAACATATAAAGTCACTGAAAAAAATAAAGGTTACAGGGACGTTATAGTTAGAAAACAGAATTAAAAAAAAGGTATAAATTCACCTAAAAAACAAAGGTTACAGGGACGTTATAGTTAGTGTCTGAATTTACTTGCACAAAACTATAGAAATGCAGCAGTTATAGTTGTGGTTAGCTTAAGTAATGGTAAATTGTGCCCTAAGGAAACTATACCTCACAACCTCACCATGCACTGCTAATTAACCCACATATTACATCCCTCATGACATTTTTGATAACCTCATTGATAATATTAATGTAACATTTGCAGTAAAAATTATTGAGAAGAAAACTGTGCATGGCAGGGGTGCAAGCTATAGTTACCTTAGGGCACACATTATAGTTACTTGAGGGACAGGCACAGCTTGTGGATGAGGAATCTGAATTATTATTCAATTCTCACTATTATTTACCATGATTCATCCAGGTAGTGTCCTCAGACGACCTGGTGTTTTTCCTCAACACTAAGCATTCCACTTCAGTTAAATTGATCAAATTTACTCCCCAAAAGGAATATAGGGAAAGAGTTTCCTACTTCATTGGTAGTATTAGGCATTTTTTTTCACCAGTGTTAATATTAAATCTACAGACCAACCAAACTGTGATGCATCCTTGGGAAAGATGGACATCCCCAGGATATAACACTCTGATCAGGGTGGACATGGTCTACCAATAAATTGTAGAAGTATTGCAGTCACCAGTTGTCAGTACCAATATGACAAAGTTCAGTATCTCTACAATGACATCCTGGGCAGAATGCAGAGTGAGAGGCATATTATTATTTCTAACATTGCAGAGATCAGATATGTGCAAGTAAGTAAATTAAATTAACTTATATATTGAGCTGGACATTATGATGCACTCTAGGCAGCTGCGTAGCCCTCCATAGATCCTTACTCCTTATCTGATAATTCAGGCCCTTATTAAGAGTTTGGTGGGTGGTAGAGGCCGCCCGCCAAACTCTTTGGGTCAGAAAACCGCCACTCAGGTTTTCCACCTGTTGGCCCTATTATGAGTTTTCAACTGGGCTAGCGGGAGGAAACAGCTTTTCTGCCCACTGGCCCAGTGGGACACTTACTACAGCATTGCCGCCGGATTGAAATCAAGCCGGCGACAATTTTGCGTGCGTTGGGTGCGACAGCACCCGTGGCGCTTTTCACTGCCCGTAATGAGGGGTTCAATGTGTGTATTCTTTTGCCTTGCTGTTTTATCTCATCTTCTGGGGGTATGGACATAGTCAGTAATTACCTATAAATAGTTGTTATCACTTTCCTCCATTCGTCATGTACTATCATATCTCTAGGATCATAAGCCTGGTTCTGGGTTGCCTGCTCCTCAGACCCTCAGTCCTCCATGGTTGTTTGACCATAAACCAAATGTGTCCCACTAGTATTTCGTTGCCATAATTACTATTATCAATTGTCTGTAGAGACACCCAATAAAAGAAATCCCTCATTTTTTCAGGCTTAGGTTAGTTTAGATTTTTTATCGGTCAGGTAAATTTCACCACAAACATGTGGTAACTCCACAACTAGGTTTTTTGTATAAATGTGACTCTACTCTCCATTCCTTTATGAAAGGAGGCTCAACAATTTCAGGTGACTGCTATCAATGCTGTTACATTCCTTTTTATCATAACATCCCATAGATGGGCACAAAGGATGACATAGAAGTCAGTGCCGCGTCTTGCAGTAGTACCAAAGCAGGATGCGTCACCAATAGTTAACAGGATGCATGATGGAATTGGGCCACATTGTATTGGCATTTAATATTTGGAACTCCCAGCAGCCTCTTGCCTTGATGTAGCTACCATTTATTCAAAGCAACCCTTTTCCTGCTGTCACTTCATATAGCCACCCTATCAAAGAAAAGAGTTCAAAGAGTTCTTGAATAACACTGGGCACAGCACCACAAGAAGATTAGAAGTAGGTGGGTTCATTATTTTAACCAATTTCACCCTATCAAGTACAGAGAATGATATTTTTTCCAAACTACTTTTGAACTGTGCACCACTCTAATATCTGTACTTAAATGTCCAATGATCAGATACCCATCAATGTAGTAAATCTGGCGTCCTCAGACTTAAATGCAAAGATTGCAAGGAAAACTCATATATTTTAGAATATAATTCCACTTGCAAGATTGATAAAGGGAGTTATTCCACATTATGTGGAAGCATAATCCAGAAATTGTGATGCCGCGAGGACCTGCGGCGCACCACTTGTGGACTGCGGTCAGTACGGTGGTCCGAGTCCTGGACAGCCGTTTCTGCTTCGGGCCGCGTTTTGAGCCGCGTTTTGGGCCGCTGCCTATTTTTCTGTGCACAGCGTGACCAGTCAATCTTTCTTTGGGTGCTGCTTCGCGCTGGGCCCGCTTTTCGCCCTTATAATCTCTCTTACCTATTCTTTCTGCCTTTTGTCTTTTTTCTTGTTTTCTCTTTCTCTATGGTTTTCCTCTTAGCCATCTTTTCTTCGTCCCAGGAGTCTGTGTTTCCTTCCCTGCATGCTTTGCTTCCTCTTTTACACCATGGCTATTTTTCCATTCACTCAAATGTGGCTTTTCCCAATTCAAGATGGTGTCTTTGGAACTTCCTGTGTGTCACTTTCTGTTTTCCAGTATATAAGCACAGTTGGTCTTCTGTTCCTTGCGTTGCAAATACTTCCGTTCTGGTGGTGCTCCTCGCTCCTGTTTCCGGTGATTTTTTGACTTCTCCAGTTTTTTCTTGGCTGCAGTATTGCTGTTTCCAGTTTATATTATGCTTCTCTTTTTTCTTACCTCCTTTCCAAGAGTTCCTTGCTTCTGAGGTTTTTCCCAGAACTGGGTTTTTTCCTCTGGGACTCCTTCTGGAGGTCACTGTCTACATCATATCAGGTTTAAGCTTATGAACAAAGTTGTAAAGATTCCATATCATCTAATAAGTACATCTTTCAGAATGATGACTGATGTAATCTTGTAATTGAATGCTACCTCATTATTCTGTTACAGATTCTTTGAAGAGAAAAACATAAATGCAACAGGACCCAGCTTTTGCTGTTGTAATCAAAGTGGTTATTCTATCTCAATATATTAGTAGAACATTTATTCAATCATTGTGATAAAGACATTTTACTTTCAGAGTTGAACTGAAAACACTACATCTTCATCAAACAAACCTGTTAAAATACCAGAGGGATTTGGCCTATGTGCATGTTATGAACAATAGAACTACTTTCAACTTCCAGTAGATCCAATGCCATACCTTTGGCTCCCAAAGGTTCTGATCTGTATATTCATAGATAGCCAGTAAGAAGGTATTCTACAAAAAACTGGAACAGTGACAGTAGATGACAAGAAGATATGAAGACTGCAATTGTAGTATGGTGACTGCTTTACACTGTTAGGTAGCAGGGCATTTCAAGACAAGAATCTGTTTTAAGCTTGACAATATTAAGGCCTTTAGTGATATAAAGAACAGTTTTCTCAAACTCACAGCAGACCGTCTCACATTTTCAACCTTTCAGCATGCTGCTTGAAAGAGTGTAGATAGAAACCAAGCAATATATGTGAGTACTCATTTTCAGTCAAGTAAGGATTTAGTGGTGTTAGCCATTTTGTACAAATGTGTGAAGCACTTTGATAGCTATCCCTCAAACATTTACTAGAAAAACTAGCTAAAGTAGCCCGTAGCACCATTATCTAATCAAATAATATTTTCTGGGGAGTTTAAGAATGCCATAGATTAGAAGAAGATGCAACTATTGAGTTTTCTTCATCAGTAATACCTAATGTGATGACGCTCCATGAAGTACTTCAAAATACACCACAATGTATGAAACAAGAATAGGTACCCATGGATAGAAGTCTTAATAGAGAAACTATGCACTTACCAAATATACAGCTGTGTTCTGGATACAGCAGACATGTCTACTGTCAAAAATAAATGAAATGTAGAAAGTGAAATCATGGCCTATTCTTGAAAATGTGGGCTATCCATAGTATTGGAATAATCACTCTTCTCTTGATATCCTAACTAGGGTTTTACAAGATCTGGAGAAGAGTGATTTTCCCCACCTTATTTCTGTAACCAACTGACCCTTCCTAAAATCTCAGTGGCGGATATAAATATGGCAGGTCTTTGATCTCGTCTTTCTTCCTGCCCTTGGTGCTTCACCAAGATCTTTTAAGCAGTAACAGCCCATCTCCACTTCAAGGGAACTCGCTTTAAACAGTCATCTTCTGTTTCACCAAAGTCCCTCCACGCCATGACCTGGGGCCTAAACTTAGTAAGCTCTTGCGTCACCCATACATTGCAGAAATCAACACAAGGCAACGTATGGGTTTAAGTGATATTTTCCAAGTGAAGCAGTCATTTTTGCAGCATGCATGATGCAAGTTCTGCGTTGTGTCAGCTTGCCTGACATAGGCCTTAATGTATGCAAAATGGGTGTTTCCACACAACTCCTAAACCAAGTGTAACACAGCAGTCGTTACAAAGCAGAAGCAGTGTAAGCAACAATTGAGAAGTGTCAAAATACTATGCATGGTCATAACAGGCTCAGAAACTGTCACAATGGCATCACTATAAAAAGATGATCACCTAGCAATCTATGGCAATCACTTTTCAGCCATGGAGATTGCCATACTGCGAAGTGAGCTGTGGTTTCCATCAATTTCAGCTGCAGTGAAGGAGGAAGGAGAGGATTTTTCATCACAGAATCATTCTCATTGATCTCGGAGAGGAGGAGGCGATCCAGTTAGAAGGATCTGCGATTAATTGCAAAACATTATGTTAGTAGATTATGTCCCTTTGCACCACAGACAAATTGCACTGTGTAATATTAAACATTGTAAATATGGGTAAATGCTAAAGTTACCATAAAGTTAATACTGTAAGGAACAATCCGCTTTCAATGTGTGCAGCTTAATATAACACCTATTAAAGGATATCTAAAGTTTGTAGAACATTTGTGTCATCATTAGAGTAACTTTGTGTGGCAACAGTACACAATAGTGTGTCAAACACAGGGCCAATAAAAAGTTAAATTGACGTAAAACATGATGTTTTCTAAAACCTATTACATATCTAAAATTGAGTCAATTTAGAAGTATGTCATTAGTGTTAATGATATGCATTATGATCATTTGCATTTTGAAAATTGTTGTACTAGTACTGCTAAAAGGACCTTAAATGTTGAAAATAGAAAAGTGTATTTACCATATTTGATGTTGCTATCATATTTCTGCTTAAAGAAATTCAGAACATCGGTTTCAACTTGTATCATCAGATGATCAAGGGTATGGCCTTCAACCATGGATAATGACCATGTTTTCACTACCACAGACTGAAGGTTAAAAGAGATTTAATACCCCATTATAGAAAACATGCAATATTGTGGAGCATGCATTTGGTGTTTTTAAAGATTTTGGTGTTTAGATCAATCAGGAGGTAGAAGACTGTACACTTGACCTGGTCTGCAAAATTATACTTACTTGTGTGTACTGTGCTGTGCAGCAAAATATTTGCTGACTATGAAATCTATAATGGGGATATGAAATTCCAGACATAGAATTTGAAGAATATGTGATCAACAGAGATCACTGAGTCTGTAGAAGGTCGTACTCATTGCAATTATTTAGTTGAACATTGCTTTATACAGCAATAGACATATCCCACAAATTTAAAGTGAATGCATGTACAGCATAGCAAAACATTAATTAGTAAGCATTGAAATAAAGACATTGAAATGGAATTGTATGTTGTATAGAAATTATTTCAGGTCTTTAGGCTTATTTGTGTGGTCAAAAAATATAGATAATCAATCATGTGCATGTCGTTAATAATAAACTCTCAATAAAATAATCATTAATAAACTACTGGTCTCCCTTGTCATATGTGGGTTGTGGGAAGTTGGGGTGTTGGATGACTAGGGTGTGAGCCCTGGTCAAGCAGCAACCACAATACTTCTCAGGGTAAGGCTCAAGCAAACCCCAAATTAACCTGTGCTAACCCTGTGGTAGCTTGGCACAGAGCAGTCAGGCTGAACTTGAAGGCAGTGTGTAAAGTATTTGTGCAACACTTCAAACAGTAAAATAGTGAAAGCATCACACAAAAGCATCCAACAACAGGGTAGCAAATTAGAACTTAATTTAGTAACTAAAACAAGACTAAAATGACAAAAGTGCCATCAGTATAACTCAAGTTATGCATTTTTAAAGAATGAAAAAAAGTATAGCACTTAAAAGCAAAAAGTGCCAACCAGGGATATCTGGTAGTGCTGGATGTCAAAAGTTCAGACCAACCGCAATGGATCATGGGCTGGATACAGGGACCCACTTAGGCCCGCTGATCAAAGTACCTTTATCCTGGTTGCAAAGTGTTGTGTGGATCCGATTCAAAGGTGCATTGCACAGCTGATGCGATGTATTGGTTTTGAAATGTGGCAAGCTGTAGTTTAAGATCGTTTTGGGTCGACATCAAGGAACTCCTCAACGGGGCTTACGATGTCAAGGCCAATGTCGGGAATATATTGTGCAGCTGCAGTGATGCGTTGATTCTGATGAGTGGTAAAGCTGCAATGCAGAGCTTTGGCGTTATCGTCGAGGCTGCTGTTGACTAGGGACATGAGGACCTGCTACAGGGAAGTTTTGTGCAGTGGCAATTAAGAAGATGATGCATAGAACACAAGAAGCAGGATGTGTATGCGATGCAAGTCTTCTGCACTGGAACCAATCCACAGAGCGGGGAAATGCGTTGCTTCTGCTTTAGGATGCACTGTTCAACTGAGGAGATGTGTTGGTTCTGTTCAGAGATGCGGCAAGGGCAGCTGATGTCAGTTTTATTGCTTGATACCACTCACCTACAGGCTCCTTTTGACCAAAGCACTTTGCTGTAAACAGGTATGAAGTATGTGGTCCCAAATACATTTTATAAGTTAGTTGTATCCATGACCTCATAATGTAGTGCTTAGAAGTAGGTGTTATGGTGTTAAGTGTTTAGGAAGTTAAATCAAATCCCAGTATACCACAAATGTGGTATATGTAGAGTGTGTACCTTGGTGCATCAGTTACTATAATTGTTTTTTTTTCTAAATGTGATTGTACTACATTTGTTTCAAATAGTTGGATGATAGATGTGTTTGTTTTGACTGTCTGTTACATACTGCAGTATTTGCCTGTGTGACAATTAAGATTGCTATTGTTTTACAATAAGCACTGAGTCTAATCAACCATTTCAGGACTGTCACTACCCTAGAAATTTCCGCAAAAATATAAAGCACATGTGTGTGTTTTAAAAACCTTGACTGACACAATCAAGAGTTGGTCAAATGAAAATCTGACTAATATTGCTTACAGAACCTATACAATTGCATTGTGGATGTATTACTTTATTGGAGGAGTAGTGAGGCAACGTAAATAAATTAATAAATTATGTCATACAAAGCCTCTTTCTGGGTATTCGAATGCTACATTACATAGCAAGGTACACAATGAACCATATTGCAGTAACTGAAAGTCACTTGTATTTACCACCACTTCTATGTGTGGAATAATTTACAGCCATGCACCCATGAATGTTCACATAATCCCATATTGAATAAGGTGTGTACACTTGAAAAAGTCAGTGAATTTCTAGACCTCTAATGCAAGATTTACAAGGATTATAGGTATAATGATGTATTACATTAATGTATTATATTTACCTCATTCTATGGCGTATTTATAGTTGATCACATATATAGAGAGTTCCATTTCGTTAATGTCATAATATTATAGAGAAGTATTGACTTCATGCTCAGCAAGCATCTGGTCTTTAATGCAGGCACACTTCCAACATGTTTACAGTTTTAATGTGTCTTCCATACAGTCACAGTCAAAACTGACATTAAAATGAAAGGAAAAATGTATTATGTTTGTTCCCATGTCGCATTTGTACTTTATCACACTCAAGTTATTTTGTTGCATAATTTTATATTGTGTCACACCCCTTTTCTTTGTCTTGGGCTGTCCTGTCGAGGTTGGATTTGGAGTAAGCTTTTTGTTGAGTAATTACACTTCCCTTACTTACTTGTGCATCTTTTTGGAAGTGGTTCCCTGTGATGTGCTTGGCAGGTTGTCTAATTGTCTATGGTATTTAAACCTTTCATTCTTTTCCAAGTCCTATATGATCCCGATTTTGTGGAATCCTCATGCCATTCTTTGAATGCTTCCATATTGAGCCTTGCATGCATGGAGCCCTACTTGGCATAATCATACAAATTATCTAGTTGAGTATGAAATGTAAATGACTTAACAATTAACATATGTACATTTAGGAAATTAAGTCAACCTGGTTATGTAAATAAGAGAAGAAGTTAAATGTTGCTCGTAGTAAAGATACATCACACAAAAAATATGATTACCAACATAATACAACATAAGCGGCTATGCACTTGTCAAGATGCCAGGCATGGGAAAGTACACATAATGAAATAAGTAAATATAGCTAAATGTCATTGGAAAGGGCTCGAAGTATGACTGACAATTCAAATATAACAAAACACCCACGTCTTACATTCTGATTTACTCCAATAGCAATAATGCAGAATCTTGCATCCATCCTGTCAGTCGTCACTGTCATGATGCCCCCGGTTCTTGTCCAGCTGACCCACCCCAGACTCTTCTCTGAATGCCTCACCATGGCTCTTCATTGGTTTCAATTGTGGAATCTCCTGCCTATCCATACATAGGTCTATCAGTTCTTCAAACATACCAAGGCCCTGCTCCTTTTTCTTATCAAATCTCATATTACAAAGTCTCTGAAGAGCATTCAATTCCATTCATGCACATTTGCTTTCAAGAGGGGTGTTGTGGGGTAAAGTAGGTGAGACAATGATTATCTGTATGCTGCGAAAACTGTAGTATACCCAGCATTGTCTATCAATACCTTATATATTAGCCCCGCTTACACATAGGTATGAGGGCCACAAAACATTTTTTAAAGTTGAGGACAGCATCATCTCATTCACATAAATAACAAATCTGTGATGCTGTTGTGGACTAAACAAAGTCTGGATCACGTTATATGAATGAAGGGTGTTGCTCCATCCTCACATCTCAGCCACAACTCAGATCTAATATTGATTATAATCTGAAGCCTTCAATGTGTGAGATAGGTATTGTGTAGATTAGACAAAATGGACAACTGTAATATAGCATTGCTCACCATCCCTTAGACGTAGGAACATCTCAATCAACTCTGGGCCACAACATCTTCCCTTAAAATTCAAAGTTTGAGGGTAGTGCATTTTTTAATTGTATGTTGGGGTGCAAACTTGTGTCCCATCATCCCACTGTCACACCATATGACAAGTTGTAAAGTTTGTGAGGACATAGATTACTGTTGTTAATTTTAAGACACCTCACATTTCATCCTCAACATTTTGTGAGAAATCAGGATCTGTAACTGCCTTAAATATTTCATTTGCAAACCATTGTGTAAAGTATGACATTTTCCACATACATACAGCTCACCCAAGGTATGGATAGTCCCGTCCCTCCACATGTACAATGTATTAAAATCTTGTAATTGTAGAATGTATCTTTGGCACCATATATTAAAGAATTGGTTGTATGGTGTATGCCACAAGAAGTGACAGACACCTCCCTTTTGCCAGCATATTGCAGCGAGTAGCACAATTGTCCTCAGCTAGTCCACTCAGAATATACTATTCCCAGGTCAAGATTAGGAGTGTGTGGAATTGACAGAGTTTGATTCCACTGAATTTCATGGATTTGTGTTAAAATTACACAAGATTCCATTGAAGTCTGTGACTGGGTGGAATGGACATTTAGCACTATTTTCTTAGCGCAAAATGCACCCTTGCATCCAAAAATGGATGTAAGAATGTATTTTGTACTAAGAAAATAGTCAATTACCACTCAGTGCCCTTACAACCTTTGCACTGATTACTGCAGAGTGTGTAAATATGCCGCTGCCGAGTGGTTTGCATTGGTTTCTAAACTTTAGAAAGCAATGTATTTCATTCTGCCGTGCACACCCCTTGGTGCCCTTACATACTCTGCGGTAATTACTGCAGAGTTTGTAACCACACCTATGGGTATGCACTGCTGTGCAGTGGTTTGTATACAGGCCTGGAAGAGGAAGCAGTCCCTCTATGTTTAAAAACACTTTAGAATAATGTTTAATCTGCAGTTGTTTTTAAACCTAGGGGGACTGCTCCCTCTTCCCGCCCTGTTTAGAAATCACCGCAGTGCATACCGCTCAGTGCCCCCACATACTCTGCAGTATCCATTGCAATGCTAAATCCCTTTTTGGACTTACAAAGACAAGCAAAGCCAAATTGTGTGAGTTGATGTGGTTAAGTAAAGGAAACAGAATGCAAGGGGGCACACAGTGCTGCATAGTGTTGCGTTGCTTTACCTTGCGATGGTAAGGAGTTCAATGGATGGAGTATGGGTTTTTCCATGCATTCAACCATGTTTATTGTCGCATTTATGCATTTAGAAACATGTGTAAACATGGGAATGCTTACAAAAGTAGGTCTGCCTGAAGCTGGCATAACAAGGATCCATATAATGATTGTGTGATATAATTTCCACTTGTGATGCATTCCACTGCACATGCAGAAATTGACAAATGTGTTAAAGAATTGCTTATATGCAGGAAGGTAGCCCTACCATCATTAAAACAATACTGTCAGTAATGCAGGCACACTTGAAACCAGGTTGAAGGGTAGGTGCATTGGTTCTAGGCAGCTGTAAGATGTTAGCACAGGGGAAGAGTTTAAGAGATTCATATCTTAGTACATATGGTGCCTTTCTCCTCTCTCCTACTCAGCTACCTGTTTTGCTGCACTGTGTAGCATGATTCCTCTAAAATGTCTGACCAACAATATTCTGCAAATCTATGTTGACTTACTAACAAAATCAAATGTTACAAACAATAAATTAGATAATTAGCTGTCAAGTTCTTTTTTTTAAATTTATTTTGCTTTATGTCTCAACTAATACACAACAATTTCACATTTTCCAAGATCATAACTGCAATCCAGAAAGGAATAGAAATATATTACAGAGAGAAACAGTCATAGCAATCACCCAGCTCCTCATTAAGTGTTTCAGAGGCCATCCTTCCCCCTACAGACATAATATCTCAGATCATTAACCAATATAATCTGCTGGAAGCACAGTACCCAGACTGGGTCTCAGGGAACCACCTTGACTTTGCCCATCTCATGGAGTATACATGTCCTGATGGGCCAGATAGGCCCAGAGAAGTCCCCTTCAGCCTTGATCATTACACACTGGACCATTCATTAACCTTGGGTACATTACAACTTTCCCAGTTCAAAGCCATTCTGCACTTAGCCAGATGTAGCACCCTTGCTGTAAAGAGGCAGACTCTGGTAGGTGAGTCCCTTATATATCCCAAATGTGTTATGAGGGGGTTGATCTCCAGGTGATGGTCAGTCATCTCATCTATCATATTCAGCACAGTGTGCCAACAAGCAAGGACGGGGGTGGGGCAATCCTAGCCCTGATCTAAGAATCCTGTGTACTCTACCCCACATCACGTGCACCTGTGTGGGTTTGATGGGTCAAAGCGGTATTAGCAGGACAGTGTACTGTATGGTCTATGTAAGAATTTGAAGTGAAGTAGTTTATGTCGATAGTTCAGTGATACCAGTGATAGTGTGTGTACCGCAACATTTCCTTTGCAAATCCACAGGGGTTCATCGAAATCTGCGTCCAATGACCTTCTGACCACCTCTGCCCTAAACACTCAATTCTGGGAAATGCAAGCATATAACTGAGATACTCAACGTGTGATGATGAGTTGAGTCAGTGGTGTGAAATCGGTGGGTTTCACAGGGTAATCTGGGAATGTCTCCATAACCATATTCTGCAGCTTTGCATATGTGAAAAAATCTATTGTTGTAGTGACCCCTTGCACTTGAAATTGCTGTAAGGTAAGGAAATGTTGGTCTGTATATTGGTGTCCAAAGTCCAACTTGCCCATTTTAGTCAATGTTCTTTCAACCGCCCTTCCAAACTGAAAGGAAACGAGGAATTACAGTGGAGGTAGAGTGCTGTCAAGTACAAGATAGTGCCAATCCTGCAGCAGACCTCACACCATGCAAGCATGTTGTGACTATTTTCTTAACCTCTTTCTGACATCTAGACAGACCCAGGCAGAGCACAATGCCAAGGGAATGTAATTTACTTGATCCTGTTCAGTCATAAGATAGGGGAGAAGTGCACATATTCATAAGCTCAAGGTCAGGGACATTAAAGCCATGAAGGTCATAATGAAGTGTCATTGTGTCCCAGCCAATCCTTGTGAACAATTAGCCCAAAGTAGTTTAGTTGAAAGTGATTTGAGAGTAAGGAAAAAGTGCCTGTAAGTAGAGTATGAATATTCAAAAATAGATATAGAAATTTTGGAAAAAACATCCTTCCTGCGTGGGACAAGGGGTGTTTGTTCCAGCTGTAAACTTGGCGTTGTAACTGGTCTATTGCCAGGCTATAATCAAGATTAAAAATGTCATACACCTCTCTACGAAGAAAAATATCCCCTGATATTTAACAAGTCTCCAACCCACTGAATGGGATATGCCAAAATGCACTACCTTGTACCATTGGGTCAAGCCGATGTGGACAGAGATAAGTGCGTCACACACTGTCAGAGGTAGCTCACTTTCTGAGAGTGCCTCTGCATACACCTCCCAGGGTGGTTTGTAGACCTTTAACCAATCTGCTGCCATTCCATGAGATCTTGATGACTTTCCCCCACCAGGTCATCAAAGGCCACTCTCCTCACCTGAGACAGGAAAGCCATCAAGTTCCTTAACTGTAATAACTGATGTCACATGGTGTATGCACATTAACTGCAACACATAAGTATAAGTATGTTTATAATATTACACTGTACAATATTAACACCTAATTATCATACATACCAACAGATCCAGCATCCTCCAGGGCAAGGTCATCCAGCAAGTCAACATCATGTGGCAAATCATATATCCAATGATGCTGAAGTTGCTGGATGGATCATTCTACCACGCTTACTGGGAGTAAATTCTTGCAGATACTCTCCTACAGCGCTTACCTCCCTCCAGTTGATAACCATAGCTTACTCTGTCACCAGCACCAGACATTCAAGGGAGGAAGTGCATCATAAGCCAAATTAATGCTCCTACCTCTGTTTTGTGAAGATTTGGCAACCCTACCTTTTCGAGACAAATTGAAAACAAGACCTAACAACTAATTATAGCAACAAACCCCGATTAACCCCTAAAACTAAACACCTTACTAAAACTAACAGGTATCCCAAAAAGAAAGAGTAGCACACAACACTAAAGAATCACAAAAAAGTACAATATTTACAAATACAGTGTGCACTAACTACAAAATAGGACTATATTGCAAGACTCAGACAGATACAGTTTACAAAACAGTCAACCTCCACTAGCTTCCAAACACACCTAAGAGAAAGTTAAATTAACCATGGAAAAGCTTATTCAAGGCAGCCATGCCCTTTGTGTCTTTTCAAGGGTGCAATCTGATGATCTGTGAAGTAATGCATTTTTCTGATGCAATGCCACACATGACAGTGTCAAGCAACTTATATGAATGGTCTGCAAGTCACAAAAATTATTGATATCAAATATTTAAAAATGAATATAAAGATAGTTCAATCCTTCTTTCATACTGTATGAATTTATCAACATGTGAAGTAACTTACATTTTAGTTAATGGAGTTATACTCAATTTTATTAAATTGTATCAGCAACAAGCCTTACAATAATATAAAAAGTACACATTATAAAAGACTAAAAATTCATTATAATCCCTATAGTCACAGTTTAAAATATAATAGCAACAATCACTCTATTCATAAAAAGTCACATATCCTCAAACAATTAAATATAAATAATCGATTTAGAAACGACTACCCCTCCCATACACAGCTTGGAAAAAGGGCAGCCCTTTGTTAATACCTGTCCTCTACTCGTGGGGGGGACCCAAAGTCAAAGTGCTTGTGCTCACAGTATTTTATATTGGCAGTAATAACTCACAGAGCTACAGGGTCCTTTAGAGGGGAAAGAGGGACCCTAACGTTAGCGTGGAGCACACTATTATTTCATCATACCGCCATTGCCTGGGTCCCAATTAGATCTTGTAAAATTTTGAATGTTTGAAAAATCAGCCACCCCTAGTTTGGCTGGCAATTTCCTTAGCCTGGGCCAGGTGGCCCATATGTATGAGGCGATCAGGTTATGTTCGCTCATATTAACCGGCCTTGCGCAAAGTACGAGTGCAGTTTTAGTGGAATTAACTCCACTAGCCTTAAAAAGAGGGAGAAGCCACCGGCGCCTTGCCTCATCAAATTTTTTACGGGCCAGGGTGACATGAGCCACATTATCTACCTCCCCAGGGGTTCAGTCACCAAACTCCAAACCTACTGCCAGCCTACAAGTGTGGACCAGGTACGCTCTTAGGGGCAGCGCTCCTAGCCTGTATTTCATATAGAGAGTCTGCTTCAATTCTGGATACAACATATCCAAATAAACCTGGGGAGCTGGGTCATAAACATTGTGAAAATAAGAGGGCATGATTGAATCAGACCTGAGTTCCTCGTGCACCCTCATCTTACTGAGTTCCCAGTATTGATCTTTTATCAGGCCCACCATGTCTTTGGTAACTCTACCCGGATCCAACCATAGGTCCTTCAACTGAAGGTTCTCTAGAGTCTTTTTAACTTCAGATCCCCAGCAACATCCCCAGGACCATCACTGATGCCCTAGGGTTGGGCAGCACTCTCGCCCAGTACAATATTGGCCTTACGGCTGCTAGTTACAAAATCAGTTTCAAATTTAGTTAAGCATAGAGAGCTTTAAGGGGGTTCCTGGTCCCAGCCCCAGTAGGGTTCCCAGAAAGTTATTCTGGGCAACCTGCAGCACTCTAACATTCGTGAATCCCCAGAGTTATGCTCCATAGAGTGCTGTAGCAACTGTTTTTCCAGCATATATCTCCACGATGATACTAACACTACGGCCTCCAGCCTTATACTTAAATCTCAATATTTCCCCAGCCTCTTGTTTAAGGGCTATGGCTGCCTTCCTAACTTGGTAGTCCCAACTTAAGTTCTCAGAGAACCGTACCCCTAGAAAATCAAAGAGCTTGGTAACCAAAATTGGGGCATGATTAATCATCAACTTCCTCCGTAGGCTAGGAGAGGGCCCCAATGTCATCCCCATGGTCTTCATGGAATTATTAGTTAATGATTTTCCCTCGCAGTATTTCACATAGCGGGCACGGAACCTATGGGCTGCATTTTCAGTGCGTGCCATAAGAACTGCATTGTCCGCGAACAAAAGTATTGGCACCCTCCTACCTGCTACAGGGAGGACATCTATCTGCTTCCCTGAAAGGAATTGAGGCACATCATTCAAAAAAAGGCTAAAGAGTGGGGGTGCCAAGACACAGCCCTGTCGTACACACTTATCGTTCCTGGAAGGGGTCTGTGCGTTACCCACCCATTCCACACCTTACCCCAGCTGTGTTATCCGCAAGCAGAGATGCTATAGCTTTCACTAGGGAGGCATCAGTCCCCAGACTTAGCAGTGACCTCAATAGTTTACCCCTGTCTACTGAATCAAAGGTGGCTTTCAAATCTATGAAGACC
Source organism: Pleurodeles waltl (assembly GCF_031143425.1). Classification (NCBI taxonomy): domain Eukaryota; kingdom Metazoa; phylum Chordata; class Amphibia; order Caudata; family Salamandridae; genus Pleurodeles; species Pleurodeles waltl. The sequence continues at coordinate 450,691,949 of NC_090444.1, forward strand.
ACATATAATGAGCAGTTCTTGATTACAGTAAATATATACAAAATCAGGTAGAGACGAATGACCTGGTTGATGGTTCCAATTTGGGGATGAAAGCCGGCTTACACTTCTGATAACACACCCTGGGCATCAACCCACCCCTGGACGCGATTGAGCAGAACTTTACCTAGGACCTTCCCAGCCCCATCCAGCAAAGAGATCGGCAGGTAGTTAGCAGGGCATCCTCGGTCGCCCTTCTTATAACTTGGAACAGATTTTCTCGAAGCAATGACAAGTGCGTCTGGATTCTCCGAGTTCTGGTGTGAACCAGCTGGCTTTCTTGGTGTGGGTGCTGTTGTTCTTTTTGAGGGGGGCTATGGTGTTGGGGCAGTTGGCGATCACGTTTTTGAAAGGTGTGTTATGCGGTGTTCGGGTCATTGTGTGTGATGGTGAGGGCGGAGTTGGCTGGGCGACGGTGAGCTGGTTGTCGTGATTTTTGTCCAGCTTCTATGTGATGGTTGGTGCTGGGGTCTGATGGAAGTGGGTGTGGTGAAGATAAAATGGATACATCGACGGGCTGTCCATGGGAGTTTGGAGGTGTGACTGAAAGTAATGGAGGTTCCTGTTATGAAGATGGGGGTTGAGGTTTTGTCCTGCTGAGTGTGTTGGTTATGTCACGATCTGTCGAAGCCCTATGTTGTGGAAGTTGTCTAGGAGGGATGCGGTGTTGGGGTCTTGAAGGTTGTCGAGGTGGAAGTTGAGGTCTCCCAGTAGGGTGTAGTTGGTGGCTGGGATGGCTTGTGCAGCGCTGTAGTCAGTGATGGAGTCAGCAAAGGGTGCACAGGGTCCAGGTGGGCAGCAGATGAGGGTTCCCCTGAGGGTGGATGTCGAGCTGGTCAGAAGTTTGATGTGAAATTGTTCCATCAGACTTGTAGAGTCTTTGCAGTCTGTGCTCAGATGGAGGTTGGACCTGTGGACGATGGCGATTCCCCCTCCGGGATGGCTGGGGTAGTCATTCCGGGTGTTCTTATATCCTTGGGGAATGTTGATGGCGATGAGGTGGTGTTGGTCCAGGTCTCGGTGAGAAAGGCGACCTCCGGGGTGGTGCTGTCAAGGAGGTCCCAGATTTCGGTAGCGTGTTTATGGAGGGATCGGATGTTGAGGACAATGCACTTTGGAGTTTTTGTAGTTGATGTGTTGTTGCAGATGGGTTGTGATGGGTCCAAGGTCTTGGTGAAGGTTTCGGTCTGGTGGCTGCGGAGGCAGCTGAAGAGCCCATGGGTGTCAGCTGATGATGCCTTCTTACAGTTGTTGTTGCATCCTGGGTTAAGTGCAATGAGTGCTATTAGCGTGTAGAAGTGGTGAGTGGGAGGTCCAGGGGTCCTGATGGTGGTCATGGTCGGGTCATGGACGGGTATAGATGGGCTTGGCTTAGGCACTCCTTCGGCACGCTGCGGAGGGGGAGGAGAGGACAGCTGGGAGAAGGGAGTGGGAAAATGGCATGCAAAAAGGGGTTGGGAGCAGCAGCGGTGGAGAGATTGAGAAAGAGGAGAGAGAGAGAGAAGCAAGAATGCGAGGAATGATAGAGAAAAAGAGGAAAAAGGAAGAAGAAAGCACAGAAAGCAAAATGCACAATAAGAGCACACTAAAAGAAAAACACGAAGGGAGAGGACGGAGAAAAGAGAAAGAGGCTAAGGGCAGCCTAGCAGAAGAGCAGAGCTCTCCCACTAGACACCAGGGATGAGGTGCAGGCAGGAGCCTGCAGGTGGAGGAGTGCCTCAAACCTTTGACTGGGGTCAGAGTTCAAGACAGACAGTAAAGCTTTTCGTAGCAAGGAAACGTTACTCTTCAATGCCTTTTTTCACTTTTTATATTAAAGCACACATACCCATGCAAAGAGATGTTGCATGCAGCAATTATATTGCAACATTGGTGTAGGCCCTCAAAAGTGAAGCAAACCCAAAACAACATCAAATGGAATGTGACCCTATATGCCTATCCAGTAGTTATTTATATATACATTATCCTAGCATTGTTTTGTAGTATACATTGATCAGCTGTGATGGACATAGTGTAGATTATATGACAGTTTTTCTTTTCCTGCCATAATGCACCACCATATACAATTACAATATTGAGTCTACCAGGGTGGATTGGGATCTGAGACAGGCTTTGTTTGTGGTATTCACATATTTGCTTTCTTCTAAAGATATTCTTATGTATTCAACATATTCTGCCTTGGTGTGAAGAGGTTACATATGGCTGAGTACATCATGACTGCAAGTTCTGTTATGGTTTTGGTATTTTATATACATAGCATGTATGGAGTGTATTAATCCACAGCTACAGCTATAATTTTTATTTTGACAGATTGATTGATTGATGAATGCAGAAATATAGAGTGGTGTTACTTATTCTACAGTTCATTCCATTCAATTTATTCCAGTGCATTATCCTTAGCAGGATGTCAACTCTGCATTAAGGCTCTAGGGCTCCTTCAAGGCACCTTTCACAGTAAGAGAATGGTCAAGCACAAGGCACACTGTTTTCTCCCTTGAGGATGGACAACATGTGCACTAGCCTGAAGGAGCAAGGTAGAATCACTTTCAAACCTCACCATAGATCTCTTGTAGCATTATCTTTACAACAATATGGTAGTCAGTGCTGAAAATGTTCTGGGCCTCTACAACTCCACCATAAACTGGTAGTCTTGCCACACACCAGTTTCCTGAAATTAGATGTTTCTCACAATCTTTCAAGTTATTCTTGATCTCTGCTTTCTCTGCTGTCCCCTAAACTGGTTGGTTTATATCTGAATAGCCATAGACACCTTTTTCCAGGATTATAACAGAGTCTACTTCTATGCCTTCCTGCTGTTTTCCCTCCTTAACTCCTTCCAAAGGTCTTTTGGCTAGCGAGATGGTTGGCTTGCAACCCTGCTATGGGTACTCAAAATAGAACTCTCCAGACATGGCTTGATCATTTCTTGGCATTCACTGCCAACTCCCCCTGTTTTTTTTAGGCCTGGACAAACGTTTCGTTAAGGTGGTGTAATCTTGTGTAGTTTATAGCATTTTATGTTTCCCATGTTGTTTAATTTCAAATCAATTCTGGAAAAAATCCTGCAGGCGGGGCACAGAATTCACAAAAACAAACAGAACGCTAGTGACTGTTATTTGCGGCACATGTGTTATTTTGTGTATCAAAAAATGTATCCTTACATCCAGAATGAGATGAGAATGCATTTTGAGCTAAAATGTAGTTGTTTATTCTAGATAAACATTTCATGTAACTTCCCATAATTATTCAGAATTTTGTATTATTAAACTAAAAGGCAATTACATGAATTTCACACTCCCCTAGATTTCTTCCACTTTTTGACCCTCCTCAGTATAGAGGGGCCTTTCCCACAGCCAAGTTCTTTGAGGATAAATATTTTTTTCCCTGGAGAATCACAGGGATCCTCTAATTGATCAAGCCCTTTGCGACTCACAGCTGTACTGATTCACAAATCGTTTGCTTCAGGAAACAAGGTACATAAAAGTCTGCATAGTTAGTTTGGATTAATTGGTGCCGGGAATGGGACTTGGATCCCTTGCTGTCTCTTTTACTCTGCTGGTGAATCTCCTTTCTGACATTTGTGATAGAAGTCTCACTTGGAGATCAATTAATGCCTCTTCATCACCAAAATACTTTATTCAGCTCAAAAGAGCCATAAAAGACACAATCAACTACAAACATCATGATCAGGAAAAAACATTAATAAATAAAAATAAACAACAAAATCAGATATAAAAACAGATTAAAACAATTAATAACAATTACGAAATTGGATAGCAGCATTTATAAAATTCAGCACCACCTCTATTATCTCCTCTCTATCCAGGTCCTATAAAAAAGAAAAGGCAAGATAACTACACCTAATACCCGTGGAGAGGAGGGTTGTACATAAAAACCTTCTTCTAGGGGCTCTGTATAAATTACAAAAAAGGGTAAAATGAAAGGTGCTTTGTCGCGATCTGAGATCACAACCACATGATAGGAATTTCTTGAACCAAGTACCTTGAGTAGGAAATGCCAATAAATAGTGCATGGACTTCAGACGGAATCTGGTAAGTAAAAACCTGTGCCGCTCAGAGGTGATGATAACAAGATCGTACTTGGGAAGTATTCACTTTGGAGACAAACACTCCACAGCCCCAGACATATTACCAGTTAAATCCGGGTTATGGTTTGAAAGCCAATACAGGTCCTTAGTTCTCTGTATAACGCCCCACCGGCAGGGAATTGGGGTCCTAAAAATATTCCTCTACCCCAAGACGTGAAAACATGGAATTTACATATCTAATCCAAGGAATATCCATAAAACGTGTCAATGACAGACAGTCCATGATCACAGATCTACACAGGTGGGCTTCAGAACTTAGCCATACTCTTAGCTAGAGCAGTAAGGGTTGCCCTCTTATATGGTCAGCTATGTCCCTCAAACCCACTTCATCATGGCAAAAGATAGCCAGAGTGGATTGAGGGACTACTAACAGCCTTCTCAAAACCTTATTTTCCACTACCTGTAGACTTGAGCAGTCCATGTAACCCCACACCCCAGCTCCAAATGAAGCAATTGAAAGACATGTGCTTTTAAAAATAGTGATAATTTCCTGGTTTGTGTGCCAGTTTCTTTGAAAACCTAAAAACTGTGTTGATGGCTCTTTGAAACTGCAAAAGGCATTTATTAAGAATTTCCAGTTAAAATCAACATCAATCAGGACTCCCAGATAAGAAAAAATAGAAACCGTAAGTATTTCTGCACCCTCCAAAACAATTGTTTTACTTTTTGATAACTTTGGACCACACTTCATCACAAATGATTTGGTTCTATTAATTTTAAGGCCAAGATTTCCCATAAAAATATTAAAAGCATCTAATAGGGATTGCAGGCCATTTGCTGTCCTTGAAATAAGGACAGCGTCATCCCCATAGAGTAATACTGGTAATGGCTGAGAATTAATAATAGACGGGCCCTTCCCCATCTTACATAAAAAAAATCTTCCAGGCAATTAATATAGAGCAGAAAAAGAAAAGGGGCCAACACACACCCCTGTCTAACCCCCTTCACAGAGAGGAAATCTTCAGTGAGGTCGCCCTCCTGGCTAAATCAGACCCGGGCGGTAGTGCAGGCATGAAGTCTACTAAGTAAGGAGATCAGGTCTTTCTCAACTCCCATATCTGACATGACAGACCACAATTTATGTCTGTCGACTGTGCCAAAAGCACAGGATAAGTCCATAAAGGCTAGATGGAGGCAGACTTTTTTAACCTTAGTGTATTTCTGTACTATCAGAGTTAAGTTAAGAGTCTGTTCAATTGTACCCAACCCTGGTCAGAACCCAAACTGGACCTTTGATAAGCTGCTGGTCTCCTTAGCCCAGTATTCTAGCTTAGTCAATAGCACCCGCCCTAAGATCTTGACAGAACTATCTAAAAGAGAGATTGGGAAGTAGCACTGCGGATCTGCTCTGTCCCCCTTCTTGAAAATGGGCACAATTATCACCTCACTCCAGGTGTCTACCAAGGGGCCCATCATAGCAGCCCTCAAGACATTGGTAAAGAGAAGGGCCCAAAATTCAGGTAAAGCTTTCTATATAACAGCTGAAATTCTATGTGGGCCAGGAGCTTTATCAGAGGGGCAGTGGTGAATAGCCTGAAATACCTCAAATACTTCCAGTAAATTATGAGGAGCTGTTATGGGTGCATTTTCCCCAGTAGAAGACCCATCCAGGTCCATCTGGGAGATACTAGTTTCTGTTTTAAAGATTTTGGAAAAATGCTCCAGCCAAACTTGCGGGAGGACAACAGTGTCTATTACCTTATTATCTTTCCCCGCAAGTGGGATGGAATTAACCACTTTCCAAAAAGCCTTTGTATCTTTACTACTACTAGCCTCAATTAATTTATTCCAGGCAAGCTCCCTCATTTCTTTCTTCCTAACAGCAAAAGTTACCTTATAAATCCTTCTTGCTTTTTAAATGTCAAATTGGTTACGTGGGACAGAGTTAGTGATCTTTTTTACATATTTGAGGGCAGATGTGCATGCATGATTAAACCAACGGGGGTTTCTATTTCTTTTAGTACTTGACTGTTGTAATTTATCAGCCATATAACTTGTTAGGGCAGAGAAGGCCCCAATAATATTTTGTGCAGGGGCATGTTCTCCCAGAGCAGTCATGATCTCCTCCTTCTTGTTCTTCATCAAATCTGTATGAAAACTGTGCTTGTCTACCTTACCCCACTTGGTTGTCGCGCCTCTTTGCCTACTAAAACTCAGCACTGGCTGCTGTGTCTCGCCATCAAAACCCTTATCACTCATGCAATTTGGAATCACCCTAAACTTTCCTATGAAGGGGGTAAGATCTTTAGAATAAACTATAAAATCAATTGTTGATTGAGCACTGCCCCAGGTGAACGTAGGAATCCCCTTAACTTCCGGAATTGGAAAAATCAACAAATTGCCGTCAATCAGTCAATTTAGCTCATTCCCATAATGAGAATATTTAAAATAAGGTATAGGGCAAACATATTCATCAGTAATGCCACAACAATCTAGTAGTTCTGAATCACATAGATGGACATTAAAATCACCCATCCAGATAATCATAATATCTTTCTTGCTTCTGTTCAGGGTACCATGGACCTTGAATTCCAAACTATCAATCACACTTGTGTCTGACCAATCAAAGATGTTATTATAGTAATTAATCAACAAAACATCATATAGGCCAGACACTTCAAGGAAGAGTACCAGGTAGTATGGTGTTATTTCAATGACACGTGTGACTACTTCTTTTACAGATATTGATATAAATGTAACCAAACCTCCCTTAGCCCTTTTCAAGGGTGATTTGATAGCAGGAGCAAAACAGATGGTAAAGCCATTAATATAAGGAGGGTCTAAAAGCCAGGTTTCCTTACAACAGATAATGAGTGTTGGCCCACAAACTTTAACCAATCTGTATTATCCATCTTAATCCTCAATCCTGCCACATTCCATGAGATAAGAACAGAGATTGTGACAGAAGGAGTATTAATTAGACTGTAGGGGTAAGAGTTTGTTGCAGAAAATGTATCTGCCTCCTGATCTCCCTCTGGCACATTCCCCATAGTTGATGGTCAGTCCCATTTCTCCAAGTAGTTTGTAGACTCAGAGATGTTGGCTAAAGAAATTAAATGATCAGAGAGCCTAGACTGATAGGAGGAACTGGGTTCTGCATGTCAAATTTACTGGAACTAGACTGTTGTGCCTGTGTGGAGATAAAATATGACAGCCATCTTACCCTAATAGATCCAAGATCTAATGTTGATGTAGAGAGGTGATGATGCAGAGTGGCAACTAACCGTGGGTTCCTAAAATTAATAATAATACAGTCCCCTAAAGAAGCGTTACTGGCCTATCCATGGTATACTTCTCACAGTAAAAATTTCTCTAGAGAGATCTGAACTCCAGTCTGAGTATTTCCTAACCCAATAGACAGCTTTATTACGCAAAGAAGAATAAGATTCCGAATGCATGGCATACATTTTAGGTACATTTTCCAAAATCAAAATATAAGGAGTACAAGATGAAGGAATCCACGGGTAAAGGAGACTGAGTATTGGAAGTTATCAGCGGCAAAGCATATTAAAAGTCCTTGCGGGCCATGTAGTCATCAACCCTCTGTTGACAAGGTAATTTTTCTGTGTGTCCTTTAATTATGGGAATTAAAGCTCTATCAGATTGTTGATGGCCTTGATTTAAACCTCCTCTCTGACGTATAGAGATGGTGGAAACAGGAGGGCATATAGATTCATGGATTTCAGACAAATTATTAACTCCCGTTAGAGATGGAAGAGCTACAGATTTCCCAGTAGCTATAATGGTATTTACCTTGCCTTCCAGAGCTTCCACCTTTTGTACAACTAAAGAGCACAACTGCCAGTTTTTTTTTTAAAAAGATTAAATCTAGCTAATTTGGTCACAGGGGATGATATATGGCTTTTCATTAACAACGCATTTGCTAAGGGTCCTCTTAGACATCTTTGACTGAGCCTTACTTTTCCCCTCTTTGGGACTGATAGGACCTTCCCGGGAGGAATTATAGTCTTTGGGTGCAACAATAATGAGCCAGAGGGGGGATTTACGATATTTTGTGGGCCTTGTTGTCCGCTCTTTTTGGAGGGAGGACTATCAGTAATTACTAAAGAGAGAGACTCAATTGGTTGCTCCTGCTCTAGCATGACACATGGGTTCCTGGATATAGCCAAGGGGGGCTTCACAAGGGGTGCTGCTTCTACTTTGTCTCCCAAACCAGACTTCTTTAAAGTGTGGCCCAGACTAGCTTCTACCCTCTCTATCTCAATTTCAATTGCGCCCTTCACAGAGGTAAAATAGCTGGTTATTAATATCGGGCCCGTATCCCCAGCAAGAACTCCTGCCAGCCCATTTGGATTTTTCTACTTCCCCATCGTGACTCCACGTATCGTTAGGGACTAACACAATAAAAATCACACTATTACCCAATGCCCCTCTTGCAAATTAAACAAGCCAAGAGACTGGGGCCCGGCCTCGTCTGGTCACTGACGGGCACAGACGGGCCCGCTCTTGGCCTGGTCCTTGCCAGGGCACACCCGTGCGCGTCCCACGCAGTGGGCCAAGAATCCGATTATAAGAGCCTCCGGGCACGAGGGAAGCGGCAGGGGTGGCTTTGTGCCGCAAGGTAGCCTGGTTGAGGTGGTTCCTTGGCCCTGTCGCAGCTGATCCCACGTAGCAGGCCAAGAATCTGATTATAAGCGCCTCCGTTCAGCTGTGGTGGCTCACTTTCCTGTTTTAAGTAATTTTCCTTTGTAAAGGACTCCTTGGTTTTCAGTCTCATGAATGGTATGACCCTTAGAAGACCCTCATTTCCCTAATACATCTCCATCTGGGATGTCTCTCAATTCCTTAACTGCTTTTTGCAAATCAACCCAACTTCTCTTTTGCCCTCATAGGCCTTTCCTTCCACATCACATCCCTGTGCTTCCCCATCTCTTACGGGAGGAGTTTGGACCCCAGGTCCCTGACTATCTTTGGTCTCCATTTCTTCCCCGATGGAGCCATGTTCTACATCTCATTCCAGGCTAAGAGTGGTTTCTGTTTGGTTCCTTTCCCCTACTTTACTTTTTATCCCTTTCACTCCGTTTTGCATATTTTTGTATGGGCCTTATGTTCTGAGGACAAGGTAATGTGTAAAACAATGGTCGAGGTCACCATATTAGTGCATTATAGTCAATGACACTCTAAATATGGGCCAGGACATCTGCAATTTTTTTTGATGGAGTAACTTGTCTGACAAACTCTAAAGGAGGCCCTACATCTCTAGGCCCAGTCTTCTCAGCCCTTCCTCCACTGACCACATCTTCATCTCCTTCAGGAAGCCAAATAAACCAGTCTCCTGTCCAACTTTAGCTCACTTGGGACCAGATTTACAAGGTCCTAGCGCCACTGGAGCATCACTTTTTTATGAGCACCACATTTACAAACTGTTGCTAGACACTATTTGTGGCTTAATGCCACCTTGTAAATATGGGCTTCTCAAACGCAGTTTTCTGCGTTGGAGGGGCCTGCAATGGGTGTTTTAGATGCTGCCCCAGATTTACACGAAGGAGTAAATCTGTGCAGCGCCAAAAACTAATATCACCTGAGGGGTGGCGTTGGCATGGGACAATGAGGAGGAATACTTTTTTTCTTACTCGTTTTTGCTTTTTCTATGTGTGCTGCATTCTGCAGAACACATAGAAAGAGCAAAAGGCAATGAATGAATGTTTATGTGTAGGAAGGTGACCCTTCCTGCACATAAGCAATCATTCACAAATTACAATTTGCTACATCTACGTGTGCTGCATTCTGCAGCACACAATAGAAGTGCCAAATTGCAACTGTAGATTGTTTATTTGCAGGAAGGGTCACATTCCTGCACATAAACAATCAATCCCCTCAATACATACACCCTTGTACTAAGGTGCAAGGGTGCTTGCGTTGGTACTGGCAGCTACATTTATCACTAGCCTAGGAAGAAACACAAGGGTGTGATGTATTTTAGTAAATACGATGTATCTCTGCATTTCTAAAGTGACGCAGCACGGCGCTGCAAATTTTGGTTCAGAACCGCACTGCTCCTCTTTGTAGTAAATATGGCCCAAGGTGTGCAAGCTCAAGGCCTCAGTAGGCATTGAAACCACTCTCCTTAGAGCTCATTTCACCTAATGTGTAATGGCATATAAGGTCTTCTACGCAGATTCAGGGTTTGATAATATCCTTAAAGCTGCAGCATGGTCTCATGCAGCTACCTATAGGACCTTCTATCTTAAACCAAAAGACCATTTAGCTAATTCTGTTATTTAAGTGCTTTGAAAATACCAGTTATATTATCTTATTGTCTTACCATAGCATGCTAATATTCCAGCGTTTACTGTAGAGGACATCTAAGATTTTATTAAAGAAAATGCAGTGAGTATAATTTCTCAACCGACCTTCTCATGTAGTGGTTAGTTAATTCTTGTTTGTCCTTAGCATGCCTTGCTTAGTTCTTGATCTTTTACTACCAATGTTTACCTCCCTAATGATGTGCCTTTTATTTCACACTTTCCCTAACCTCTAAGACTGGACTAGGCCTGTTGCTTCTCCGGACATTTGCAGGTTCTTCATCATTCCTCCTTCTCTAAAAAGTCCTGATGCCACCTCTGCTATTCTGATGTTCTGAGGTCCTGTTCTACTTTTGATGATTGATTCTATGATTTCATTGTAATAAAGAGGCTGTCTCAGACTTGTTAGTGGAACGTATACGAGGTTGGAATGATGTCACAAAGCCTTTCCTTCTTTATCAATGATTGCTGATTGGAGTAAAAATAAAGGGTATCATTCCTATTATACTCACCACTTTATTTTTTAATAGTTTCCCTGCTTTCCACTACACTACATCTAGACACATTCACATTTATTGCCTCATCTATTATTCTCATACCAGTCTTTGTGCAGTGACAAATAACCCTGTATTACAACACTAACAAGAAGGTTCGCCTATTTTCACATTTTCCACATAGGGGAAAACCCTTCTTCCATTTCTTTACTGTGGTCCTGCCCCATTTACAAATAGCACAGCCCCAGAACCAAATTAATTGTTTTGTCTTTCTCCATCTGGAAAAAATGACCATTGGAGATTAAACTTTTTTTTTTATCTCTAAGTTCCTTTCTGTCTTTGGTGTCTTGTATCTCAGCATTTGGCAGAGGACCCTAAATCCAGCCTGTCACATCTTTGATCCTTATGTCCTTCATTTATGGTGTCTAACTCATTTTCCTTGCATTGGTTCTGTGGGTGTGGGTGCAGAGGGATTGATGTTCCTTTAGTATTGTATTGTTGCAACAAGGTTCCAGGAGTCTCCTATTGGGTTCTCCAAACTTGGCTGGCTGTTTTGTGAAGTTGATCCATGGGTTTGATGCTTCATCCAAGCCCATGTGATCATTCTTGATTATATATTTCTTGTAGATTAGCTTTTTCCCAAGGACTGCTCCCTCTTTCCAAGGGGCTCTGTGGGCAGTCAGTATGATTGGAAGGATTTCTGGAAATTGTTAAGGCTTTATGACCCACTGGCTAAGACCTTGGACTTGACTTTGTCAGTTAAAGACTCAAACCCTACTGTCAGTGAGGTCCGGACTGTGCTGTATCTATGGATCTGTTCACTCATATATTGTTCAATATGTCTGACCTCTGCACTTCCATGGCTTTTGTTACATTGAGCCTGTTGTTTGCTGCTTTCTCTCTTTCTGGAGTTCCTCCCCTTGTACACCTGTGTTCTGCCACCTACTTTCTTTACTTTTCTGTGACTGATTGGATGGGCTGGGATTTTTGGTGATTTCTGCTGCTTTCATGCATTTTTGTCTTTAATTAGGAGACCTTCGATGTGGCCCCAGGTTAGCCATCAAGGCCCTTGTTCGTGCTTCATGCTTCCCAGGAGATTGTCAGTTTCTGCCCTGTTGGAGCAAGTGATACAAATAATGCTGTTCTCTCTGACTTGAATGCGATCCATATTCCATATTTATTTAATCTTCAAGTCAACAGGTCAGAATGTGAAGTCTGTATCTGCAAATGTTTGCAGATTGGTACAGATAGCCACCTCTTAGCCTTGAGTTTTTGGGCATTCTTGCCTAGGCTGCGGTGCAGTGGCACACTGCTATGGAACAGTGGCCTTCTGGAAAAAATGGTGTGTCTCATATATGAGTGTGTTAGGCTGAAGATTGGAAGGTCCATCGTTTGGTCCCATCAGAAAATTTGCTCTTTGTTTGCCTTGCTTGTATTCAGATAGCTTCCTCTTCCCTTTGCCATCTGTGTGTCAAGATGTCCCATTCAGCATCTTTCAGATTGTGGTGTGTTGTATTGATTGTACATGTTCGTTTCTGCTATTTTTCAGTTCACATTTTTTTCACTGAATTTGGGTGTCATGTCATTATAAGAAGCCTGGAGGTATTTTCTGGCTTAATTTATTTTCCTATAAATAAATCTCTGAGAGAAGGAAGATGGGCTATAGTATCGTGTCTCAATTACATACTGGTAATCGTCAATACTTGAAGTGCTGGATTTCCTTGAAACAATCTGATTTCCCATCCTCCCACATTCTGGTGCTTCTCTCCAGGGATTCAGCTGGTAGTTGAGTTATCTAGTGCAAGCTTTGAACAGTAGGTATTCAGGCTGTGGGGGCTGTGTTTGTGAGTAAATGGGGCAGGGGCACGGCGTAGCATAGAAAGGGACAAACAGGTATCCATTATGTGGAAAGGAGGCAACATCCCTCTTTCAAGTTATGGAATACACGGTTAGCTAGCTGTTACGAGGAAGACTTGGAATCAGAGTAATGGCGTTTACTGTTGACTAATCTCGACATTTTAAACACCCCATGTAAAGTTAGAAGCAAACAATACAAAATGCTAGATTTACTGTGCTTCAGTGCTGCATGTGCTGCATTAGGTCAAAGGGAGAGACAAAATAGGGTCATATCGTCTGTAGCAAGGGTGTGTGCGCTCTGTCAAGCATGGGTTTTGTACTGTAAGGGGACCTTTCCAGTACCAAAACTATGCCTTAATACATTTCCCACTTGGCATGTGTGCTGTACAGTGCAGCATACATACAAAGTTAGGAACACCTGAAGACTTTTAAACGTTTGAGAAGATTTACTTTTTTGGAGCAAATCCCTGTCTACCAATGTTAGTAGATAAAGATTTCTGTCAAAACCTATTGGTAGTAGCATTGGAATGCTCTGGAAACAGACAAGGCACGGTCCATTGATGCAAAGTGGGGCAAAGTAGCGCAAAGCAATACTTTGTGTTACTTTCGATAACTGGAAAATAAATTCTAACAAACCACTTTATGTCCCGTTTGTGTCACATTTGTGTAAATGTTTCTCAAAATAATCTAAATGTAATCCAGACATGTCTTGAATGAGTACAGGAAACAAGTTTTATAAAAATGCACAGATGCCAGTGTTTGGAACTGAAAAAAGCAAGGCTCTAAAATTACAATTATTTCGAAGCTGAATATTTAAACATTAAGTCATGCGTTTTCATCAGCTGTCGAGTTGACAATTTGAAATATTTATTTGTAAACGTCCTGCGAATAAAAGGCTTCCATATGTAGTAATATTAAAGAGACAAATCTGTTTTTAAACAGCACTTCGTGGAAACACATATAAGAAGACGTGGTGACAATTTTTGCTCTTTTCATAGCCTACTTTCAGACAGACAAGCAGGTTGGCAGCATGTTAGGAAAAAATGTTACTCATAGGCGTATTAAAACACATGCAATTAGATAGCAGGGCACATAAGACAACTTCCAAATTCTGTCAGTGATGTTCATATTACTTAAGTAGAAAATGAACTTGCTAATATGATAGAAATAAATGCAAATGTGAAAAGGCCTTCGTATCAGATTAGTGTAAAAACGCTGCTCAGGCATTAAATAAGTATTAGACTGCCATTTCCATCTGTTCTGGCTCACGTTCAACACCTCTCTTTCCACAGACCTGCCAAATTCGTTGTCTTAGTCGATGGTGTGAATAGAAGCTACAACCCCGGTGAATTGCTATGGAAAAAAAGCCAGCTTGGAGCAGAAAACGAAAGTCACTGACATCCGACTTGAACCGTATTTATACTTTTTTTGCGCCGCATTTGCGTCGTTTTTTGACGCAAAAACGGCGCAAACTTGCAAAATGCCATTGTATTTTGTAGGTTTGCGCCGTTTTGCGTCAAAAAGCGGCGCAAATGCGGCGCTAAAAAAAGTATAAATACGGGTGTGTTTTTAGAGGCCTTAATGTGGCTGTTTCTATCTTATAAGAGGTGAGTTGCAAACCAAGTATGAATTAAACATTACCTGTGTTTGGGGCGCTTTAAGTTTAAGCCTTCATAATTTGTTTCACAAAAGAGGGGCCATATTTATCAAACAATTGTGTTGTCCTTGCCTCACTCAGGGTGTTGCGAGGGTAATGCAATCCTAAATCAGATTTAGCAAGCCAGCAAGGCCACCTTGTTTGACCTTTTGTTGTTTGGTAAATCTGGAGTAACACAAGGCAGAACAAGTCACTGCCTTGCATTACTCTTCTATGTTATGTTGATCTGTATAGCACACTAATCACCCCAGAGATTATCCAGGCTCTTGGGCAGGTGTGTAGGTGTGTTGTCCCCAAGGTGTTTATAGGAAGAACCAGGTCTTCAGCTTGCTGCGGAACTCAAGAAGTTAGGAGGAAGCTCTGATGTGTTGCGGAAGGTTGGTCCATGTCTTGGTTGCAATGTAGGAGAATGAACTACCTCTAGTTTTGATTTTGCTGTTGTGGGGGGTATGTGCGAGTAAAAGTGATACATTACGTTGGTTTCTGGTTGATAGGTGAAAGTGTAGGCATTCTGGTCCTGTGTTGTTTAATGCTTTGTATGTGTGCATGAGAAGCTTGAGTTGACTGTGTTTGTGAATGGGGAGCCAGTAAAGTTTCCTGAGGTGCTGTGTGATGTAGGTGCAGCATGGAAGGTCGGGTATGAGTCTTGCAGCAGTGTTCCTGATAGTCTGGAGTCTATGTAGGAGTTGCTTGGGGAGCCTGGCATGTAGAGTGCTAGCCTGCTGGTGATGAGTGCTTGTGTGACTGTTGGCCTAATGTTCTGAGGCAACCATTTGAAGATGTTTCACAGCATGCATAGGATGTGGAAGCAGGAGGTGGACACTACATTGACTTGAACAATCATATTGAGCTTATGATCTGGGATGATCCCTAGATTTCTTCTGTGTTCTGCATCAAGTAAGATGCTATGTGGTTGGAGCATGGGGGTAGCCATGCATCCACCCATAAAAAACTGGTAAACCTGGAAAGAATTAAAATTGTACGCCTTCCAGATAGAGGTGCAACGAGGCGAAATATCTTTATTTTTCCTTGCTGTGTCCTGTTTCTAATTGTGCTGCATTCTTCAGCACACTTAAAAAGAGGAAAATGCCTCTAAGTATTGTTTTTATGCAGAAAGGTGTCCCTTCCTGCACAAAAACAATCCTGCCTGTAATGCAGGCACCCTGGTATCATGGTGCAAAGGTGGTTCCATTGGTGCTAGGCAGTCACTAGTGTGCTAGTGCAAGGAGAGAGCTGGAATGCTCCATATTATGTTAAATGTGGTGCTTTCCTGCCCTCTCCATTGGATGCAGCGCAGCTGCCTTGCCGTGTTACACTGAGTCAAAGTTTGATAAATTTGACCCTACGTATCAATGACAAGTTTGTGTTCTTTTTGCCCACATTTTGGGAATTCAAAAGATTCCCAGGGTTTGAGCATTTCCTGGTGGGAATTGAGAAAATAAGCAAAATACAAAAAAAGGGACGAAAGTGGTATGCAAGAAAGCATATTTTTGTAAAAATTACATCATTAAAAGTTTGCTGTGCTAAAAACATAATCTGCCCAGCTTTTAGGAAGAAGCAGATTTGTAAAAAATTACGTTTCTTTAACACAGTTTCTAAGTAGCAGTGGACTTTTCCTATTTCTTTGTGGTTTCTTATGGTTTCCGCCTAATTGCAGTTTGTAGTGATAACAGGTGTGAAACCCATGTGAGAAAATGGAAAGATATAAATTTCTGAAAAGGAGACAAAAGGGATGATGTATGCCTATCACTCATGTTTTTTCCAAATACACTAACCATTGAAATAAAAAAATAATGTAAGAAAAGAAGAAAACGTATAAGTAGGTAACAATGTTTTCCTCTCTATTTTTGGCCAAATAGTTTATTTACAAAAGTAATATAAGTCTATCAATTGTTTTTAGTTGCACTGATATATAGGGGCATATTTATACTCGGTTTGCGCCGAATTTGCGTCGTTTTTTCGACGCAAATTCGACGCAAAACTAACTCCATATTTATACTTTGGCGTTAGACGCGTCTAGTGCCAAAGTTCATGGAGTTAGCGTCATTTTTTTCCGTGAACACCTTCCTTGCGTTAATGATATGCAAGGTAGGCGTTCCCGTCTTAAAAAATGACTCCGATGCATATGCGTCGGATTTATACTCCCGGGCAAAAATGACGCCCGGGAGTGGGCGGGTCTTAAAAACCCGCATTAGCGCCGGATTTTAGCGCCTGGGTCAGGGCAGGCGTTAAGGGACCTGTGGGCTCAGAATGAGCCCAGAGGTGCCCTCCCCTGCCCCCAGGGACACCCCCTGCCACCCTTGCCCACCCCAGGAGGACACCCAAGGATGAAGGGACCCACCCCAGGGACATTAAGGTAAGTCCAGGTAGGTATTTTTTTAAAAAAAAAATTGTGGCATAGGGGGGCCTGATTTGTGCCCCTCTACATGCCACTATGCCCAATGACCATGCCCAGGGGACAGAAGTCCTCTGGGCATGGCCATTGGGCAAGGGGGCATGACTCCTGTCTTTGCTAAGACAGAAGTCATTTCAATGGGGGATGGGCGTCGTAAAAAAATGGCGCAAATCGGGTTGTGGCGATTTTTTGGCCTCAGCCTAACTTGCACCATTTGTGGACGCCCATACGCCATTTTCCCCCTATGCCGGCGCTGCCTGGTGTACGTCGTTTTTTTTAACGCACACCAGACAGCGGCGGCGGCTAACGCCGGCTAACGTCATTCAATAAATACGGCACCCGCATGGCGCTTCAGAATGGCGTTAGCCGGCGCTAATTTTTTTGACGCAAAACTGCGTTGGCGCAGTTTTGCGTCAAAAAGTATAAATATGGGCCATAGTGTTTGTTGGTTGTCCAAAAGCACTATTTACTCAGAGCCAAAAACTGATTTGCAGCTTACATTGAGATTTTTTTTATTTTCTGGCCCCACACCAATATGTATGATACAATCTAATGAAGGAAAATGGTTATTAAGGAAACATATACATTCTTTGTGAAATGAACCCAAGATACTGAGTTTAGAAACAGTGGTTATTTGTAAAGGTTTGAATCTGGGATGACCTATATTATCATGTGATTCATAGGGCATATCGTAAGATGTGTTCTTTCATGCTCACTGTCTTACATTTTGAAGCGAAAAATGGAAAATAATTGAATTGTATTTAGAAATATATAATAAGCTATTTTGTTTTTCTACACTTCTCCAGATGAAAATGTAACACCACTTGTGCGGCTGCATCTATTACTTGTAACAGGAAAGCCCCACCATTAAATGATGAGACAGCAAAAGGTTTACCTTGCAAAATGGTCTATTCTGCTGATGTGGGTAGCTGCAGTTTTGAGGCCCAAGCTCAGTTGCCACCCAGGGTAACCTTTCAAGACCAGATATTTCTGAAACAAGAAATCCGGGGTGGTGAAGGATATAGTGACCTGCATGGATCCCACTAACTATTCTTACATAGAATGCCCTGAAAATGTCAAACGTCAGCTAAAATCACACATTTTCCTGCTGGGAAAGGCCCCAAAATGCAATAAGAAAATATCCAAGATTTATTTTAGAAATTCATTTGGGAGATTTAGGGTTTTGGATCAAGATTCAGCTGACACCTGCACATGGAGCCCTACCAAAAGCAGACATTTCTAAAAACTAGACACCCAGAGGAGTCCAATGGATCCCGCAAGCTTCCTAACCCAGAATGTCAGGCAAATGTCCAACTTTGGCTAAAATCTCACATTTTCCTCACATTTCTGTGAGGGAATGTTCTGGAATCTATAAGGTCTATGCCTGCAACATGAAAGGCCCCAAAGTGCAATGTTGAGAAATCAAGTGATCCATCACACCATGCCATTACCTTTTAGAAAGAAAGTCCTTTTGGTGCTTCCACCAAAAGTATTTTTGCTCACAGGGTGGTAAATGAACCATTGACATCAACTGTTTTGTGAAGGTAATGTGGTGGACATGAACGGTTAAGTAGTGAAGGGAAAATAAAACTAAGTGAATTCTTTTGTGTGTGCATGCGCTAGACAGCTATCAAGTGTACCAGCACATCTGAAAAAAGTAGTAGTGACCTGTAATCTCCCACTCGCAAAATGCAGTGTGTCTGTGAGACCTGACATCCTTGGTGTGGTTTTCCCCCAAACCTTTTGCCTTCACTCCTCCTATTTTGCTAAATTAGTTTTTGCTGGCTCCAGGATTCTGCGCACTTTAACTCAGTCCTAACATGTTTGTGCTTACTCCTGTAAATATGGCAAAAGTGTTTAATTTACTTATAAGTCCCTAGTAAAGTGATATATCACACACCCAGGGCTGGTAAATTAAATGGTATTACTTCATGCTGGATTTTAGAATGTAATTTTTTCAGCAAGACTAACCTGGTCCCTTTGTCCATCCCGCACTCAGTCATGGGTGGCCTGAACTTGTGACTTTCACCTTGTATTGCACAACCAGATTACTGTGAGCAGTACTTTGTGGTTTTACGTGCTATACTTCACTTAACTCTCTCAAATAGCATATCTCCGGTTCTACTGATTGGATTTTTGTTGTTTTAGTGTCAAATAATTTATTACATTTGACTCTACTTTCTCAATTGGTGTAGGATTGTTCTTCTATTTTGTTTTCACGTTATTGCTGTGTGTGTGCTGCATAATTACTGTAACATTGTCTCCAGGCTAAGCCTGACTGCTTTTGTGCCAAGCTACCAGAGGGTTGATCACAGGTTAATTTAGTGAGTATTTGTGGTTCATCCTGACAAGGACTATGGCTGTTGCTAGAGATGGGCTCACATACTCCTCAGCTAACAACCCAATATCTCAGCAACTATGGTTGTGTACTGCATGTGCTGTTAATAAATCTGCCCCCAGTGACTAGGCATGCAGGTTGGATTGATCTTGTAAACCTTTTAATAAATAGTTGGGGTGGCAAGTCACAGGAAGAGGTCATGTTAGTTCCTACAGGAATTTTATTTATCTGCTGCTGCCAAAGTTGATCAATAGAATAACACTCAATTGCATGAAGATGGTATTTCGTGATACCCAAAAGCAGTCCCAGGATGCTTGTTTCCAGTCCAGGGAGGACTTGGCCAGGTAGTTCAGGCTGGACTGTTACCATGGGGACCAGGGTCAAGATTGATTTGCATATGGCTGAGTCCAAACTGGGGTGGCATGGTGAGCAAAAAAAGTTAGATTAAACACAGATCTTTGACTGGGGTGAATGTTTGCATTATACAGCATTCTGTCTATCATCTGTTCTTTTGGCTTTTGTCACCCTACTTGGGAAGGGTATGCCCAGACGTGGGTATTGTGCTCAATGTGCCAATGTATTCAAGATAGCCCGGCTGGCGACGGGTTATTCTCTTAAACAGATCCCAGGATGCTTGTTTCTGGTACAGTGAGGATCTGGCCTAGCAGTTCAGGCTGGACTGTTCCCATGAGGAGCAGGATCAAGATTAATTGTATATGGCTGAGTCCACACTGGTGTGATGTGGTGAGCAAAAAAACAATGGATTAAACCCAGATCTGTGACTGGGGTGAATGTTTGCATTGTTTAGCATTCCGTCCATCATCTGTTCTTTTTGTAACTATTAATTAAGTCATCTGCCTGCTCTGCATAGGAAAGGGACCACCATTAGATCTGTCCCAGGACCCAAACAGATGAATATGCATTCCTTGCCTGCTGTATGACTATAAAAGAAGGACTGGTACATCCAGTTCATTCTAGGCTTTTCACTTACTGAGGAGTTAGACCTCTGTAGAGTATTAGAGAACTTCCTATGATCCAGGCTGGTGTTGCTGTCAGTCAGCCTCCAAGAGATGAGAAAACATCACCTGGAAAGTCTACAAAGAAATGATGGAAATGCTGTGCAACTGCCTTAGTACCAGAGCCAGCCTGGACTGCTGAGATGCAATACTCAGAAGATACCCTTACTCGAGAAGCTGTCATAAGGACTTCTATACAATAATGAGACTGCTGGATTTGGTGCGGCAGCACCTCTGCTTGTAGGTGACTGAGTCACTGCCACAGTAGCTGGCAGCTGTTGGCCCAACCCTCCCGGCTCTCTGACATCACCTCACCCAGACCCAAATGGAAAAGATAATTTGTGGCAGCCTAGCACATGGAACTCTGAAAACCCGTCAGGGAAATCATGGTGAACAAGCCTTACCCTTTTCTATTCACATACAAGTCTCTTACACACACATAGGCAAGAAAAGAGATGCAGGGTAGTTTTCAATATATTTATTGAAAAGACTGCAATCTACAATAAAATGCATGCATGGCAATGATTAGGATAATGAGGAATAACAAAATCAGGATTGTGAAAATCAGAAATGTGAATATAAACAACCCTAATATATTGTACTGACATGAATATATAATTTCTACCTAGAACGAATCTCTAGTCCCCAGCAAGAGCATGGCAGTGTAAGTCCAAATCTGCCCATGCAGTGTCCATGAGAAGCACACCACAGCCATGTTACGTTGATACAAGGTCAGGCCTCCAAGCTCTAGATCAGGGTCCATTGAAGCACAAAGGCCGAGGCCGGGAGCAAACCGGTATGAAGTATGGATGGAAAATCCTAGCTGGAACCCCCTCTAATGCCCATTGTCCTACAAGATGTTCATATAGGGGGCATTTTTCTTACACAGAAGCCTGACGTGGTTATGTATCTAAGCGCTGGTCTGTTTACGCAGTCTTGTGGCACCAATATAAAATATTATCCTGTGTGCATTGCATTCTGTTCCTGCTAACCCAGGGTAAAAGAACACGATAAAAAATATGTCATCCATAACACTGATAGTGACATTGATATATGAGTGACACTGATATATGAATATGAAAATAAAAACATTGTTGCTATGATACTATTGCAGAATAGCGACTGGTTATGAAAATAAAAACAGTGCTGCTGAAACAAGCTATGCTAATATGGATATGGATATAATCTAATAATTTAAAACAGAGCATGGTATCTTGGTAAAAGGACACAGGCCACAAGCTTAAGCTAAGCCTAATACTGTGCCCAGGCAAGGAGTTAAAACGGACCCACAACACCATCCCATATTGCCAGAACAAGGGTGCAAAGTCCAAAGCCTAATACTAAAAATTCTCTAATTAACATATTAAAAGCAAATGCAAATTCATACATGAGAGATAAAAACTTCTAAGTTGACAAGCAAAGCAGGCCAACGTACAGGTCAAATTAAAAGGCAATTTGTTGTTGCATTTTCTACTTTGAAAAAGCCAATAGTTAGATTTTAGCAGTAGTTGTGGTCTTGCAGAGAATTGTTAATGATATCAAGGGAGAATGTGACCAAAAAAGACACCACTTTGGCAGGCGACAAGCTGACTAATGTATTGGCAGGAGGATCCAGGAAGCAGAAGTGTGCAGAAGCCTCAGGCGCAGAGTGAACTATAAAGGTAGCACTATGCATTGTGCCATATGTTGTTGGAGCCTGTAGACCCACATGCAATGGCTCATAGGATGCCCTGTGAATCAACCTCAGTCTCAATGGGCATGTCCCTGAATGAACCCTCATCAAGCACATTAACAGATCCTTGTCCACAGGAAGCACAGGCTGCACTGTAAGACACAGTATAGGTGCACATTTGAAAAGTGTCAAGACTGAACAGCTGAGTTCCTCAGGAGCAGAAGTTGGACCCACGCCCCCTCACCAATATCCCCAATGACTTATAATACAGTCAGCACAAGATATCTACGAGGGGGGAAAGGAGAAGTGGATAAACAAGAGAGACTGCCTTGCAGGAGGAATTCTTAGCTGCTTGCTTCTTCTTCCATGCATCTCATTCAGCTACTCTCACCAAATGGTAAGCTCATCTCAAATCTAATTTAGTGAACATTTGTGATCCTTTCACTTGATCTAATAACTCTGAAATCAATGGTAGAGGGTATCTATTTTTAGCAGTTACTTGGTTCAATGCTATATAATCTATACAGATGCAAAGATTTTCATCCTTTTTGGAATGAAAAATAAAGGAGAAGAGACTGGGGATTGGGAAGGATGAATGAAACCATTCTCCAAATACTTCTCTAGACATTTCTTTAGATATTGGTTCTCGGCCTCAGATAAGGCGTAGCTACAACTACAAGGTAAGATGGCTCCTGGTTCCAGTTCTATCTTGCAAATGTAGTCTCGATGAGGAGGTAATCTTTCTGCATTCTTTTTGCCAAACACACTTGCTAGATCCCGATACTCTTCAGGAATTTCTTTTGTATCCATAACACAAATTGTGCAGGGTCTTGAAGCTAATTCTGTGGCCAGCAAGTCGAGAATCTCCTTGAATTTCTTCTGAAAGCATGGCTCCTTACAATATTCAGAATTCAGTTCCACTGTGAGTTTCTCCCAATCAATCTTTGGATTATGTTCAGTCACCTATGGCAAACCCAAAACCAACTGGAATTGTGGTGCATAAATTAATTTGAATCTCAAAAATTCTCTATGGTCACGTGTCCTCCATAGTTCTATAGTTTCAGTTCTTCAGTTATTGGACCAGAAGTTAAATTAGTCCCATCTACCACTCAAACTGTCTCTGGAATCTCTTTCTTTACAAAACATATTCACATCTTCTTGGCATACTTCTGATCACAAAAGTTTCCAGTGGCTCCTGAGTCAATCATTACTAAAACATTCTTTAATTCTTGGTTTCCAAACTTTGTCATGAAGGGCACTACTAGATGAGGTGCTGCGGACTGCAAGGTATTAGCCACCTGTTGGGTTTTAAAATTCATGAGGCTACCTGGAGTTGACTCAAATTGTTTTCTCACCAGGGCAACTCCTTCTACTGGTGAGATCTGTCTTTTCCCAACAAATGGGGTTTCTTGGTACACTCTTTCATGAAATGTCCTGGATTTCCGCAATACATACATAAATACTTTTCTCTTTCTTCTTTGGAAAATGGACCTCTACTGGAGCCTATGTGCATTGGTTCTTCTGCTGAGGAATGATCTGCCTTATAGTTTCCATTCTGATTCTGTCAAACCGGGGAAAAGGAGGATGAAATTCTCTCTTCTTTTCTGATCTTCTTTCATTCAATCTGTGATCCATCTGAGGAACTAAGGCCCTCATTCCAACCGCCGCCCGCCAGGCGGGAACCGGCATTTGGCTGCCATGCTGCCAAAATACCGCTTCCCTCATTCCGACATTCTCGCTGGGACGGCGGGCGCTAACCAAGTTAGCGCCGGCCGGCCCAGCAGGAATGGGGGCCGCAACACAGGAGCCGGCTCCGAATGGAGCCGGCAGTGTTGCGGCGGTGCGACGGGTGCAGTTGCACCCGTCGCGCTTTTCACTGTCTGCTAGGCAGACAGTGAAAATCTTCATGGGGCCCTGTTAGGGGGCCCCTGCACTGCCCATGCCACTGGCCCAGGGGCCCCAGGACACCCCTTGCCGCCAGCTTCTTCCTGGCGGTGAAAACCACCAGAAACAGGCTGGCGGTAAGGGGGTCAGAATCCCCAGGGCAGCGCTGCCCTGGCGAATTCGCCCAGCCGGGGCAAAAGCGGCGGGAAACCGCCGGCCCCGGTTTTCTGACCGCTGCTTTACCGCCGAGGTCAGAATGGGCTTGGAAGCACCGCCAGCCTGTTGGCGGTGCTTCCGTCATTCGTGGCCCTGGCGGTCTTGGACCGCCAGTGTCAGAATGACCCCCTAAATCTATTAACTCTGAAATTTCTTGTGGTCGGTTTGGGATCTGAGCTAAAGCGTCTTTGAGTTCATCCTTGAGTCCTCAATAAAGAATTGCTGCATGCTTGCTCTCACGCCATTCGGTTTCTACAATTAATTTATTGAATTGTGCCAATTATGAAACCAGATCTTGATTTCCTTGCCTTACTTCTGATAACTCATCTGTTGCTTTGTTGACCAAACGCCTATCAAAAATTCAGAGGAATTCTAACTTAAACCTGTCAAAGTCATAATGAATGGTATCATTCTGAGCAATAATAGGCATAGCCCAAGCCGCAGCACCTCCACTCAAATAAGACAGGATGAAAGCAACTTTAGATTGATCCTCTAAAAACACCACAGTCTGCATAGGAAATGTAAAGAACACCAAGTCAAAAATATCTGTTCCTTTTGTGTATCCCCACTGAAATGTTCATGATAACCAATGGAATAATCAAGGAAAGGGAGTGAATTCCCTGTGTGGAGATCTCGACAGCATGTGAGGGTGAACTCCTGGGCAGATTTTCTAAATCTTTCGAGAGAGGTGGAGATTTAGCCATTAATTCATCCATCTTTTGCAAAAGATGGTGAGTTTCTACCTTTGATCTTTTTTATCTTCTTTTAAGCCTCTATTCTCTTCCATGGTATTATTTAGTTGTTTCTGCATTTTATCTAAAATTCCTACTAGGGCCTTTATATCTAAACCCTCTGCCATCTTCTGCTCGGATAGAGTCAGCTGAGCTGGCACTTCAATCTGTCAGGATGGAACAGCTGCGTTCCTCAGGAGCAGAAGCTGTACCTAACACTCTCTCATCAATATCTGTAACAACTTAGAATACAGTCAGCACAAGATATCAACGAGGGAGAAGGGGAAGTGGATAAACAAGAGAGACTGCCTTGTGGGGGAATTCTTAGCTGCTTGCTTCTCTGGTGCTATATGTAACAGCTACCTGTAAAGGAAAACAAACAAAAATGGAATATTTACATTTAAACAGATACGCTAATGTCAGGGAAAACGCTTTACCTATTTGGTATACTTCAATAACTCATACCCCCATTTAGCAAGACTAGTGCTCCTCTCTTTCATTTAGCATTATGTCACGTAAATAAAATATCACAGTTTATATGAAGAGGGTAACAACTCTGTGACAGACTGATATTATAGATTATATTATTTGAGTGAGTGGTATGTCCTGGATTCTCTTGTAAATAGGATCTTTCTCTTCTGTATTGCAATACAGTGTTGAATAATATTTTAAGTTTTTTGAGTAATCAAATATTCACCAGGATAAACAGTCGGCAAAGTATTTTCTGTGAGAAATATCAATGCTGCTGGTAATTGTTATTGAATGTATTTTGCTAAAAAAAGGAAATTATATCTTGACTATCTAATTTACTGACTGAGACTCGAACTCTTCACGAAGTGTGAGCATGGAGATACAGACAATACTTGCAATATGAAGTTCTGAGACACTGCTTCTCAAGTCTAGAACTACAAGCCAGGACACGCCCAGAAGTGTTTCGACTGATGGAAGTTTTTGTTCTCTGAGTAAAAACATGCGCACTGAAGGGATGCTGCCAGCGTCTCCAAAGAATCAGTTGAAGTGCACCACCTTCAAGGTGAGTGCCCGGATCAAGAGCTGAATCCAGCTTGTGCTCAAATCACTAGACTGCTGACTTCCTTTACCAGCCTGCCATCTTGCAATTTTCAAAGTTGCAGCTTGTTATGAACACACGAAGAATAGCGGTCAATAGAGGTTTTGCGGATGGCATTTGGAGCCTCCATTGGGGATATCAGTGGGCTCTTGTCAGCCTCTGGTATACTGGACTCCTGTACAGGTGAATCCTTGTTCGTGCAATAAAGTTCCTGACAAAAAGGCACCAAATGCAATGGAAAACCGGCTGCACACACGTCAGGACTGGTCGGAATGTCCATGACCATTCTAGCACCAGCTCCTCAAGCAAGAAATCTCTGAAATACTGCATCATACGATCAAAACACAGCTGTGTTGATGGTAGCTCCATCACTCTGCTTTGTTGAGATAGGACAGACAGTGTGTATCAAAAACAGCAGTAGCAGAACTCCACCAATTAATGCCAAAGTTATAGGGAATCTGCCAAAGACATTCAAAAAGCGTGAATCTATGGCTGAAGGTGTGACTCCAAACACGGTCTAGAAGGTGTTAACAAATCCAGAACTTACAGTCTTAAAAAAGTGCACAATCCCCACAGTATTCGATGCATTAAATACTCTGGTCACCAGTTCTCCAAAATGTTTGAAGAAGTGGATATTTAACATGGACTATATCTCAGCTGATGACCTTGCAATCTGGAGATCGTAAGTTTCTTTGACTGATGTCAGAGCCACATGTTTTTGGAACAGAAGCACGTTCAGTCTGCTCAGCTTGTCAAAATTTACATTAGAAGTAGCAAAGTCTGCCACTTTTATCTCTTGTGTGTGGGGGAAATAAAACATGGCTGCAACAAGTTACCATTTGAGTAACTGAAATCACACAAGCAATTCCTAGCTTCATTCAACAGCAGCTCTGATCGTTCAAGACCACATAACTTTCATTAGAAAGTATCTGTAATACTGGATGAATCAAAGAGTCGAGAGCACCCTTCAAATAGCATGCCAAATTTGTGACCTCCACATTGCAAAGGCCATGCAAGGACACCTTCTTGTAGATCATAGAACATCTAACAGTAGTCTCACATTTGTTTCTGCTAAGAAAGACATTTGTTTCACCATTCAGACACTTGTGATCGAAAGGAAACTCCCACACTTATTGTATATGACTATCTCCTAGACGCTCAAATGCCTACTACAAAGCACTTTAAGCATTTTGTGAAACGAAAGGTGGAAATGGGCAGATTTAGTACTCCATGTATTAGAATACTAGCAAGGGGATTTCTGATACAGTAAAAGGCAAATCCAGCTTCTCAATGTTAAGAATGGGGCAATCATCTCCTTTTTTAGCCATTATCTGTTGTTGTCTAGACACATTAAAAGCAGCAAGCAATTGAGCACCGCGAACATGCTTCCAAGACTTACAGCCACTTTTGAGGAACCTACAGTGTCCAACTTAACTACATGATGGAAGGCAGTTGGCTCTTTCCATTTTGTAAAAAGGACATGACATTCTGAATAATATCAATTACAGATGACACAATATTATTTAAGGTGTAAATTCTGTTGGACAAAGTGTTAATGCCATTATCAACAACAACTAAAGCCTTTTTCCTGATTTCCTTATCTAGCTGCCTCAAACGTGCAGCAGTTTCCATCTGAAAAAGTTTCCAGATCTCATTATATATGGCATACAGGAAACATTTTGAGTATGGCTTCCTAAATCCGAACAAGAAATCTTGTAGATTGACTTCCTTAGACAGGAGACTAAGGTGTTCTTTGATAGCTGTTAAAATGGAAGAACGTAACCATTGTTTGCAGTTTACCCACACTCTATGTGGGTAACATTTGTCAGCTCAATAACTGAATGTTGAGCCGACACATAGCCAGGGTCTGGCCAGCTTGCAAAAAAGCGAATTAACAAAATGTTC
Organism: Pleurodeles waltl; assembly: GCF_031143425.1. NCBI lineage: Eukaryota > Metazoa > Chordata > Amphibia > Caudata > Salamandridae > Pleurodeles > Pleurodeles waltl. Next base: position 450,719,593 of record NC_090444.1, read on the forward strand.
CTGGCACCCATTTGTGTCCATCGGCCATAATAACCACAAACTGGTACTCAAAAGTGAGTAATTAAAGGTACGATTCTGAAACCAAGCAGTACGTTTTTCTTCAATGACCTTTGGAAATGTTTACAAATTCTGAAATTTAATTGGTGTGGGGATCCTGGGTACATCAATTTCTTCTATTTTTGGTTAACTCCAAATAGGTTGTTTGCTGGATGGTGTAATTTAAGAATATAGGCCCTCATTATGACATTGGCGGTGAATGCAGCTTACTGCCGCGGCGACGGCTGTCAACATACCACCACTGTGGCGAATATACGTTCTCCATATAACGACACACACACACAAAACTGACAAAATACTGCCACATACACAAATGCGCCAGCCCAAAGGTCAGTGGTAAAGTGTCGGTACGAACACCCATACCGTTACGCCATCAAAACAACACCCACCACATTATGACCCACGAATCACCACGGCAGACATTCAATGGCAGTAAAACATTGGCGGTACACACCGGCGCACTCAGAATGGCCACCCCAATACAAAACAAAACAACATTGGCCGAAACGCAATCACACACCTGACACTGATACATACACCACACCCACACACTCATAGCACTATAAAACATACACCCATATTACACACAACCCTTTACAAACACCAATAATTACCACAAGATTAACACAAAGACCACTGAGACAACTATACACACACACCACAAACATCCATCTAACCATAAAGTACCCCACATCCCACACGCCATCACTGCAATCAACACCCTCTGCACAACTCACCACACAACATCCATGTACCCACTAAGGCAGCCCTGTTTCCCTGATGAGGAGTTGCGTGTCATGGTGGAGGAAATACTCAGGGTAGAGCCACAGCTGTTTGGAGCACAGGTACAGCAGATATCCATTGCCAGGAAGATGGAGCTATGGGGAGAATCGTGGGTAGGATGAACGCCGTGGGACAGCATCCAAGAAGAAGGGACGACATCAGGTAAAGGTGAAATGACCTACGGGGGAAGGTATGTTCCATGGCAGCAAGGCACCAGCTCGCCATACAGAGGACTGGCAGTGGACTCCCACCTCCTTCCCCACAGCATGGGAGGAGCAAGTCTTGGCAATCCGGCATCCTGAGGGACTCACTAGAGTAGCTGGAGGACTGGACACTGGTGAGTCAATATTTACTACTCATCACCCTCCATACCTGCATGACATCACACCCCCTCACCCTCGCTCCCATCACTCCACTCCATCACACACACTGCACCTACACATCTGACTAGACCCAAAGCCAAGCCCTGCATGCTATACCAATGCATGGACAGCCCTCCCAGCTCTCACATCCATCACCAAAGCATGCATAGCATCGAGAACTAACAATCCCACAATACATCACCATACACAAACAAAGGTGGCAGGGCAACAGCAATAAGAGAGGGGAAGCTAGGGATGCACAATATGTCACAGATATGAAGCATAACACATTAATTATATCCCCACAGGTGCCCCAGCAATCTCAGCAAAGTGGAGGGGCCACGTCTAGCCAGTCCCCCAACAGAAGATGCCCCCAGTGATGACAGTAACTCAGGACTTCAGGATCTGGATGAACTACCCGGCCCATCAGGGGCCACTAGTCAGTCGGACACCCCAGCCCACCCACAGTCCACCACAGAGCCTCCCCCATCAGTGTCTAACACCACAGCACTCACCCAATGTCCCCACACCTCTGTCCCAAGGACACTTCAATCAGCAGTGTGCTCACCTGTACAGGGACCCCAGTCCACACTTCACTCCCAAGACAATCAGGGACCTGGGGTCAGTGGCAGTGGTCACACTGTTCAGGGGTCAGAGGCACAGGGGAACAGGGACACTGGGAGGACTGCTGTGCACCAGGGGGAGGACAGGCCCAGGGAACCGACTCTCCAGGAGGCACTCATTAATGTCCTGGGGGCTTACCAACAATCCCAGGACGAGATGGGCCAGATCCTTACCAACATGTAGGACAACATGCGGCTGCAGGAGGAACACCATCAGGAGATCAGGGAGGATTTGCAGGCCCTCAACACCACCATGGTCTCCATAGCAGGAGTCGTGGCAGACATGGCCAACATCATGAGGTAATGGACAGCACACCTGCGGGCCCCTACCACTCGCCAGTCTACTGACCAGCCCGCCACTTCCGCTGCAGCTAGTGAGCAGGAGGCCCTCACACCGGACCCACCAGCCACCAGCACCCCTCCCCCTGCAGAAGGTGAACCACCCCGCAAACATTCCTTGTGACCCTGGCAGAAGCCAGAGACACTTGCCAAGACCAAGACCATTGCCAGGAAATTAGACCCTCCCGAATGTCCCCCTTGTGTCCCACCTTGTCACCTTGTCCACTTTGAACTGCCTTTGCTCCCCCTCCTATGGCCCCTTGGACACTGGACCTGTGCTGCAAACAGACTGGAACAATACCCTAGACATTCCTCAACCATCACCCCATTCCATTGCACTTTTCTGTCAATTATTTGCACTACAATAAACACCCTTGAACACAACTTGAGTGATAGTGTTTTATGTGATGAAAATGTGCATTTATGAAAACAGCCACATCATGTGCAAATGATCTGAACACTGTGATAGCATACAATTAATGACATATAGCTATCTGTAGTCATCACATCAGTACACAGTTGTTATATCACCAACACCTGCAAAATGAGAAGCCATAGGTGACAGTAAGGAGAGATGCAAAGGAAGTGAATGCCATCCTGCTACAGCCACACAGAAAACATAAATAATCAGAGGAATGGTCAGTTCCACTGTCACACCTGTGTGTCATTGAAAGTATTGACGTATAACTGATGTTCTGTTGTCCACATCCACATCCTCATCCTCTGCCTCCTCATCCTCACTGTCCTCAGTGTCCACTGCTGCCACACGGGCATTTCCAGTCTCTTCCTCCAGCAAATAAGGCACATGTCGTCTGAGGGCCAGGTTGTGCAACATGCAGCAAGCCACTACTATCTGGCAGACCTTCTCGGGTGAGTAGCACAGGGATCCACCTGTTAGATGGAGGCATCTTAACCTGTCCTTCAAGAGGCCGAAGGACCTTTCAATAATCCTCCAGGTTCACCCACGTGCATCATTATAACGATTCTCAGCCCCTGTCCTGGCATTCCTCATAGGGGTCAGGAGCCATGATAGGTTTGGGTAGCCAGAGTCACCTGCAAGCATTGAGGGACAAACTGGCTTTACACAATGGTATGGAGTTAACAACAGAAGACATACACTGACATACATTGGGTGGGGAAGTAGGCTGACCAGTTAGCCACACCCTGTGCCTCTGTAGTTGTGCCATCACATTTGGGATGCTGCTATTCCTCAGGAAGAAGGCGTCATGCACCGACCCAGGATACTTGTCAATGACGTGGGAGATGTACTAGTCTACCAGGCACACTATTTGCACATTGAGTGAGTGGAAACTCTTCTGATTCCTAAACACCTTTTCATTCTGGAGGGGGGGACAAATGCAACATGTGTACCGTCAGTCACCCCAATAATGTTGGGTATATGTCCCATTCCATAGACTCCTGCCTTCAGAGTGGCCATGTCTGAAGGCTGGTGGGAAAGCAATGTAGGTGCACATGTGTTTGACCAAGGCAGACATAACCCTTGCCAACACGACTGAGAACAATGGCTGTGACATTCCTGCTGCAAAGCCTACTATCACTTGGAAAGAACCAGTTGCCAGGAAATGGAGCACTGACACAACCTGCGCAAAAGGGGGGATCCCAGTGGGATGACGGATAGCTGATATCAGATCGGGCTCCAATTGAGCACACAGCTCTGTGATTGTGGCCCTGTCTAGTCTATAGGTCAGTATTATGTACCTGTCCTCCAGAGTAGCCAAGTCCACAAAGGGTCTGTACATGGTGGCTTGTCTCCTCCTCCTATTCGTCCACAGTGGTAGGTATCTAAGGGACACAAGAGTGAGTAGGCTGTCACAATTTGAACAATGGAACCTCCTCCTCAGTGCACATTGAGCATTGATGTAATGGGACAATGGGAATGTCAATGTCTGTGCAGATTATAGCAATGACACAGTTATGGAGTATCTGAATGTAATCCACCACCATGCAATGGTGACCGCCTGTCCTGTATCTAGGGACAGGTGGAAGTGAGGTAACTCAGCTGACATTAGGCGTCACAGTGGAAGGCGATCTTGCACCGCTGTGCAAATCCTCATTGGCTAATATGGGGCTCTATGGAGTACAGTGACCAATGGGAATCAGTGGCGGCAGTGACGGGGTCAACCACTGCGGATGTGACCGCCATTATCTATCTAAATCCTCACTTGATTCCTGACTTTCCACAGGACAACACCTACACTGTGTGTGCTGCTGTGACCTGTGTCTGGATCCTGCCGTGACCTGAGTGACCGGGGAAAGGGCCCCTGCCTTCACTTCAGAGGAGTTAGAGCGCTTGGTGGATGGGGTCCTACCCCAGTATGGACAGCTTTATGGGCCTCCAGACCAACAGGTGAGTACACCTTGGGGAAGATGCATGTGACAAGGTTGCATGGACATGTGGGTAGAAACATCGTGTCATTTGGGGAGGTGGTATGTCTGGTGGTAGTGTACATGGTGGGCGCTGCATGATGTGTGTGCCAATGGAGCTGGAAATGGTATTTGTGGGCCATATGTGTGACAGATTGTATGTGTTATGGTGTTCTCCTAGCTGTGTTTCCTCTGCAGGTCAGTGCCCATCAGAAGAAGGGATTGTGACGTGCCATCGCCAAGGACATACAGACCATGGGGGTCTACAGAAGGCAGAGCACCCACTGTAGGAAAAGGTGTGAAGACCTGAGATGCAGGGCACGGAAAACCACAGAGGCCCATCTGGGGATGGCCTCCCAACGAGTGTGGGGTGTCGTTCGGAACCTGACCCCCCTGACAACCCACATACTGGCTGTGGCCTACCCAGGGCTGGATGGGTACTTGAGGGCATCACAGCAGCCACAAGGGGGTGAGTACAGTGGGCGTTACAACTATAATTGGTAGGTGCCATGGGATCCTGGTGGTGGGTGTCAGTTAGTGGGTGCCCCTTATTGCCAGGTCAAACATTGCAGTGTGATCCAGCTCAAGGTAATGGTTGCATTGCAAAATCTGGTAACCTAGCTAAGTTGCATTCCATGTCAGACAGGGCTTAGTGACTCCCAGGAGGGGTGCAGTTGGTGGGGGTTGGCTAACATCTTGCTGTGGTACCTTGCCAATAGAATGCCAGTGCAATGCATGGTGCTCAATCCTGATCCCTGTGTGTGATAGTAATGTGTATGCTATCTGTGGTGTTGGTGCTGTAATTGACCCAGTGCTCCCTTTCTCTCTCTCCTCCTTTTTTTCTGTCATCCTGTCCATGTGTGCATTAGCATCTTCTGATGGAGGAGAAGGGGCACCGGCCACAGAAGGAGCTGCATCCCACAGGACCCAGGAGGCAGAGTCCACTGACACAAAGGGAACCAGTGGGACAGAGGGCAAGGGGAGCACCACAGTGGAGACAGGAGGTGACAACACTGACTCTGATTCCTCCTCCGATGGAAGCTCCTTGGTGGTGGCAGACACCTCTGGGACCACCCCAGCTACAGGTACAGCTGCCACCCCGTACCAGCACCGCCCTCCCAGTAGCTCCTCACCAAGTTTCCCGTACCCACTCACTCAGGAGGGTGGGTATCTCCTTCGCTCCATGCACCTCAGGCTCTGCCCCAGTCAGCCCTGCAGCCCTCAGTGAGGAGGCTATTGACCTCCTGAGATCCATCTCTGTAGGACTGTCCACTATTGTGAATGCCATCCAGGGGATGGCATCCCAGATGCAGCAATGCAATGCATTTCTGGAGGGCATTCACGGTGGATTGGCGGACCAAAATAGATCATTCCAGGCTATGGCCTCCTCTGTGATGGCAGCCATTGACCCTGTTCCTACTGTCCCCCCTCCAACTACCACTTCCCAGTCCCAATCTCCTCAGCCCCAACCCATCCCATGCACACATACAGACAAGCATACACACAAAACATCACACAAGAGTGGCACAGGCAAACACAGGCAGCACACTTCAGGCCACAAGCACTTACACAAACAACAGACAGTTGCACACACAACAAGATCCACTACCTCCACTGTCTTCCCCTCCTCCCTCACTGTCACATCCGCACTCACACCTGCATCAACAGCCACCACCGCCATCACACACCAAGCAGCACACACACCTCACTTGCAGACTCCTGCACAACATCCATCCACGCACCCCCTGTGTCCTCTCCCACCCTGTCTGCCCCCCTCCTAGGAGACACAAACGCATGCACTTAGTCTCCCAACAGCCATTCACCTCACATCAGCACACTACCCATACACCTGCACCCAAGTCCAGCAGACATATACCTCCATTAACCACTCCCTCAACCTCCACTCCCATCCCTCCTCCCTCATAACGCCCTACGCCCCAAGAAACTTTCCCTTGCTGTTTGACTTTTTTCCTTATGCAGGGTCATCCCCAATCTTTTTGCCTCCTGGCTCCTATTTTCTCTGACCTGTTTTTGTTGGCTTTAGAACTCGGAGCACTTTACCACTGCTAACCAGTGCTAAAGTGCATATGCTCTCTGTGTAATTTATATTGTTGATTGGCTTATCCATGATTGGCATACTTAATTTACTAGTAAGTCCCTATTAAAGTGCACTAGAGGTGCCCAGGGCCTGTAAATCAAATGCTACTAGTGGGCTTGCAGCACTGGTTGTGCCACCTACATTAGTAGCCCTGTAAACATGGCTCAAGCCTGCCACTGCAGTGTCTGTGTGTGCAGTTTTAAACTGCCAATTCGATTTAAACCTTCCCTTTTCTCACATGTAAGACACCCCAATGGTAGGCCCTAGGTAGCCCCGTGGGCAGAGTGGAGTGTATGTTTAAGGTAGGACATATACTAATGTGTTTAAAATGTCCTGACAGTGAAATACTGCCAAATTCGGTTTTCATTGTTGCAAGGCCTATCTCTCTCATAGGTTAACATGGGGGCTGCCTTTAAAAATGATTTAAGCGTAGATTCTCTTTGGGAGCAGATAGACATGGGGAGTTTGGGGTGTCTAGCACACAATTTAAAAATACATCTTTTAGTAAAGTTGGTTTTGAGTTTGTGTGTTTGAAAATGCCACTTTTAGAAAGTGGGCATTTTCTTGCGTAAACCATTCTGTGACTGCCTGTTTGTTGATTCCCTGTCTGGGTTAGTTTGACAGTTGGGCTGTTTGCATCTCTCTCACCACAGTGACACAAAGGGAGCTGGGGTGTAGCCTCTATGTCCTGGTAGACCATCTGTGCTAGGAGGGAGGGGAGGAGTGGTCACTTACACCTGAAAGGGCTGTGCCTGCCCTCACACAATGCAATCTCCAACCGCCTGGTGTGTGTTGCCTGGCATGGGCAAGACAGGATTTCAGAAACAAGAGAGACTTTCTTTGAAGTAAGCCTACCTCAAAGGCTTAAATTGCTAGAACAAGAGCACCCAAAACACAGACTTTAGATCACCTCTGGACATCAAGAGGAACCTCTGCCTGGAGAAGAGCTGAAGAGCTAAGGAGAAGTGCTGCCCTGCCTGTGCTTTGTGGAACTATCCTGCAGTTGCTGCTTCTGGCTGGTGAAAGGGGACAAAGACTCGACTTTCTTGTGCATTCCTGCTTGTGAAGAAATCTCCAAGGGCTTGTCCTGAGTTTGCCTCCTGTTGTTGCAGTCTCAGGGCCATCAAAGGCTTCCCCTGCCAGAACCTGGACTCTCTGCTGAGATTCCTGCCCTGCCAAGTGGTGCCCTACCCAGTTCCTGGGGCCTTGACAGGTGAAACTGGCAGACCAAGATTAAAAATCCACGCTCAGACTGCCGTGCAGGGAAATTTCCGACGCAACCTCTGAGACGCAGCTGAAGAAACGACTCGCCACTGGCTTCGTGGCCAAAATCAGCGCTCCTCCTGCAGTGCGGTTGGAGGATCGATGCACGCGGCTGGAGAAACGACATGCCACACCGCTAACGGAGGCTGGTAATATCGCATCTCACACAGTGCGGTTTTGCTGATACCTTGCTGCAGGATTTTCAACACAAACCTTGCTGGGCGTGGAAAAACAATGCAACGCCTGCCCGGACCCGAGTGCTTGCCCGGATCAACACATCGCTCTCCTGTGGAGAGGAAAAATGATGCACGGCGACCTGACAGGAGGAGGAGAAACGACGCATGGTCTCGCTTGCGGGTGACAAATCGACGCACTGCTACCCTTTTTCAACGCACACTCGCCTGTGCGTGTTATTTTGACGCTACCCAGGTACTTTTCAACGCTAACAGTGTTTTTACTGTTTACAAAAGGATTTAAGACTCTTTTGCTTTTAAAATTAATAACTTGACTTGTGTATGTTGGATTTTTGTCATTTTGGTCTTGTTTTGTTTAGATAAATATTTCCTATTTTTCTAAACCTGTGTTGTGTCATTTTGCAGTATTTTCATTAAGTTACTGTGTGTGTTGGTACAAATACTTTACACCTAGACTCTGAAGTTAAGCCTGCCTGCTCATGCCAGGCTACCAAAGGGGTGAGTGGGGGTTAGCTGAGGGTGATTCTCCTTTACCCTGACTAGAGCGAATGTCCTTGCTTGGACAGGAGGTAACCTGACTGCCAACCAAAGACCCCATTTCTAACACTTGCCTAACTTGGCCTCTTCCCTGCCCTTCCATCCCCCCCGTCCTGCCCATAAGAGCAGGGTCACAACGACCCAGTCCAGCATCTCAGCCAAACAGTACACTGGGACAGTGGAGGCACCTCCTAGTCGTGGAGGCAAGAAAGGGAATGATCCCACTCCACCACCCAAGAGAGGGAAGGATCCCACTTTACCACCAAAGAGAGGGAAGGATCCCACTCCACCACCCATGAGAGGGAAGGATGCCACTCCAACACCCAAGAAAGAGAAGGATCCCACTCCACTGCCCTAGAGAAGGAAGGATCCCACTCCACCACCCAAGAAAGGGAAGGATCCCACTCCACCAACTAAGAGAGGCAATAGGCCCCCTCCAGCAGCAGTGGGCAAGGAACCCTCACCTCCAGCTGGAACACAGCAGCCCTCACCTCCAGCTGGGTCACAGCAGCCCTCACCTCCAGCTGGGTCACAGCAGCCCTCACCTCCAGCTGGGGCACAGCAGCCCTCACCTCCAGCTGGGACACAGTAGCCCTCACCTCCAGCAGAGGCTAGCAGGGTTTCCCCTCCAACAGCAGTGGGAAAGGAGCCCTCACCTCCAGCTGGAACACAGCAGCCCTCACCTCCAGCTGGGTCACAGCAGCCCTCACCTCCAGCTGGGACACAGCAGCCCTCACCTCCAGCTGGGACACAGCAGCCCTCACCTCCAGCAGAGGGCATGCATGCCACCCGCCAGGGACTGTTGCACAAGGAACCTCAGAGAATGTGACCTTGCATTCCCCAGCAAAGGGAATTTGGCATGGAGCCCCCTCCAGGACCAGTGGGCAAGTTCCCCATCTCAGAGACTGTGACCTTGCACTCCCCAGCACAGAGAAATGGGCATGGAGCCCCCTCCAGAACCTGTGGTCAAGTTCTACACCTCAGAGACTGTGACCTTGCACTCCCCAGCACAGAGAAATGGGCATGCAGCCCCCTCCAGAACCTGTGGTCAAGTTCTACACCTCAGAGACTGTGACCTTGCACTCCCCAGCACAGAGAAATGGGCATGGAGCCCCCTCCAGAACCTGTGGTCAAGCTCCTCACTTCAGCTAAGGTGTACCCAACCGCCCTTCCCCCTGAGTTGCCTGGCCATTCCCAATATGATGCCCCTGCACAGTGTATTGCAAATTTCGTCAGGGAACAAGTTGGGGCTTGGACTGTGCCTTGGAGTCATGTGGGCCTTTTGTACTTTGGACTAGCCATTGGCCCTTTCTGTACAGTGACCCAAATATCTCTTGTCACATGGAGAATATGGTGGCTGTTGGCATCAGATTATACTATCAGTTCTGGCTAAATGTTGTCCTTGCATTATTATGACATGTGTCCTGTGAGACTGGTTTTCCGCTGCAGATGGTTGTGTGTATGGTGTGTGTGTGTATGGTGTGTGTTGTGTGTGTCACTCTCCTTTTCCTCCCTTGTGTGCTAGGTGGCTGTAGTTACCGTCGTCATCTTCGTTGGTGTTGGTATTCCAGGTGGAGCATGGCGTAGATGAACATCGGGAAGGCTTGAAGTTCCGGTTCCATGGCAGCACTGATCTTCTCTGTGTCTCTGATGGTGAGTCTTTTGTCTTCTGTGTTCTGTTTCCGCCAGGCTTTTGATGGCGTTGGTACCATCCCGGAAATCGTAGCGGTTTGCTGTCATATTATGGTGGGCGGTACCTTGTCTTCCACCTGGCTGTTGATGGCTGCTGCCATGGTCAGTGGTGTTTACACCCTGGAGGTTGGTGTGGTAAATTGGCTGTCTATGGGAGTTATCACCACCATGGTCATAATTTGGCTGTAATTACCTCCAGCCTGTTGGCGGTGTTACCACCACCTTAATAGTCACCGCCAATGTCATAATGACCACCTTAATTTGTAGATTAATAAAGCATGCTCTAAACAAAGTTTCCCTACCCTGTATCTACCAATCTTTTGTTCCCCATACACTCTTCAAACAAAGGAATCTCAATAGATAAATATTGGGTCAGTTAACAGTATTTTTCTCATTCTAGAGGTGGCAATTTGGAATAGTATGAGTCAGCATTTGTAGTCTCATGACCACTAAAATATGCAACTTATCTACATATGTTTTGGACTCCCCATAGGGGGAATTCAACAATGTTCCCAATGTGTGTAATTGTAAACTAATCTTTAAGTACTAGCTCAGTGCAGAAAGTAATGTCTGTAATGGTGATAACAGAATGTTTCCCCATAATTCTCTGTGTTCATATACACATCTTCACATTCAGTATAATATTCAAGATCAGAAAGCATGGAATCTAGAACACTTTCGCTGCGCCCCTTAGCACCCCCCTACCGCCACCATGTGTGCGCCGTATTTAAAATACAGTTCATCATGGCTCAGGGTATGGAGCAATAGTGTCATTTCTCATAACGCTATTGATGTACTCTGCAGGAGTAGTGCTAAAATATTGCCGTTACTCCTGCAGAGTAAATAGGGCCCGATTCTAAAGAATGGAAGTTCCTTGTAACGCCTGCTCTTTTTTCACCATTTTTCTGGCTCCCCCAACGGGGGAATGCCCCCTTTGCATACATTATGCCTGGCACAGTATTAATGTAGCACAAAGGGTTACAGAGTGGCTCAATGCATGCATGCGCCACCCTGTAAATACGGCGCAGGGATTTCGGCCTTGTTGGGCCACATTAACGTAAAAAATAATGATGTTAATGTGGTGCAAAGTGGCGCTAGGGCATGGGTACTCACAAACATTTTTACGGTGGGCCAACATTTTTGGTTTATGATGTGACGAGGGCCGCACTGATGGCAGCAATGTGGCACTCAGAAGGAGAATGTTCCAGGGAGTGGTGCCAGTAAAGTGGACGTAGTGGAAGCGAAACACATACCAGCTGCAAACTAGAATTAATCCCAGCTTCCCCACTTTATCAAAATGTGTGATCCTAGGCAATTGTTTTGTCCCACTTTCCACTTTTTTCTTCAATATCACATGCAAAAGCATGTCGAAATACATGACCTCAAGATGTGGAATGTGCAAAACCTTCCCCTGTGTTTGATTTAATAAACTATAATGTTTGTGTATAACAGGAACCCAACTCACAGGGTGCACTTAACAGCTGATATGCATTTTAGCTCACTATTGACACTGTTGTCAGGCTAGGGAAAAAACAAATGTAAATTAATGTTTAAAAACTTACTTAACAAAAAAAGTTCTCAATGTACTGATAAAATGTGATGTACGAAGGTGGAACGGTTTTATATGTTAATGAAATACGCTTTCTGAATTTTGAGTGGATTTAATCATATTTTTACAGTATTGCTTTAAAAATAAAGGTGCTTCTAAAGATAAACAGTGCTGGATAAACTAGTTACTTTCTTTCTTTAATTTCAGTTAACCTTTAGATAAATGCTTGCTTGTTTATTTCGTTTCTTGCTCAATGTTTGCACTGATTCAGCCCACTGCTGCTTTTGACTTTGGGGCCGCATGTAAAGGTCAGGGGGGCTGCGTGCGGCCCCCGGGCCGTACTTTGAGTGTCACTGCGCTAGGGCATTATAAATATTATATATATATATTTATATCTATAAATATATAAAATGGCAGAGCGTTTGGGAAGATAATGAGCCTTTATCAAGAGAAAGAAAAGAATAACAAAACCAATCCAAAGCAGAAAGGCAAGCAATTTCAACAGTATCCACAGATAATACCATAGATAGACTAAGGTGGTCATTACAACCCTGGCGGACGGTGCTAAAGCAGCGGTAAGACCGCCAACAGGCCGGCGGTAAAAACTTTGCAATTACGACCGTGGCGGAAACCGCCAACAAAGACAGCCACTTTAACACTCCGACCGCCACGGCGGTACAAACAAACAGCGCAGCGGTCACCGCCAACAGACAGACGGAAGACAATGTACCGCCCACAGTATCACAACCTACCAATCCGCCACCTTTTCCGGGGCGGGTTCACCGCGGATAAAAACACGGCGGAAACAGGACTTCGAAGGGAAAACGCTCACCTCTGCACACCCCACGAGGAACGACGACACCATGGAGCCGGAACTTCATATTCTTCCAGCGCTAGTCTTCCTGCTCTTCTACGAGGAGCATCAACGCCGCCGGCGAAGACCACGGTGAGTACTGCACCTACGACATAGGGGAGGGGGGAGGCAAAAAACAGGGACACACACACTCAACACCCCAACCCCCACCCCGACCCTCACCCACTACAACACACACACCAATGCTAATCTATACAGTACAGTAACACCCCCCAACCCCCCTTGGAAGAATGCAAAGACAAAAGGAAATGAGTGGAACCATTGTAATATATTAAAATACAGTAAGCAAATATATACATATATATATATACACAATAAACAAAATATACTCCATGATTAGTAGTGCAGGTATTGCACCATTCATAGTCCGTGGACCACTGGGCCCAAAATGCATGGGCGAGGCCCACACAAGATATCCGATCCAAACGGAGAGAACACTGCAGGGGCATCAGATAGAAATACAACAGGCACCTCAGGGGGAAGGGAAACGGGGGCACCTCAGCCGGATGAGTGCACCCCGCCAAATCCACGAGGGGGCTCCATGCCCATTGATGTATCCTGGGGAGTGCAAAGCCACAGTCTCTCAAGTCTCTACAGTGGGTGGGTTGCCCACTGTTCCATCCTGGGGAGTGCAAAGCCACAATCTCTCAAGTCTCTACAGTGGGTGGGTTACCCACTGTACCATCCTGGGGAGTGCAAAGCCACAGTCTCTCAACTCTCTACAGTGGGTGGTTTGCCCACTGTACCATCCTGGGGAGTGCAAAGCCACAGTCACTCAAGTCTCTACAGTGGGTGGGTTGCCCACTGTACCATCCTGGGGAGTGCAAAGCCACAGTCTCTCAAGTGGATGCAGGTCTCCACTGGTTCTGGAGGGGGACTGGTGCCCAGATTGCTTCATCCTGCCAAGGACAGACGGAGTGGATGCAGGTCTCCACTGGTTCTGGAGGGGGACTGGTGCCCAGAGTGCTTCATCCTGTTAAGGACAGACGGAGAGGATGCAGGTCTCCACTGGTTCTGGAGGGGGACTGGTGCCCAGCGTGCTTCATCCTGTTAAGGACAGATGGAGTGGATGCAGGTCTCCACTGGTTCTGGAGGGGGACTGGTACCCAGAGTGCAGCACTCACCCCGTGACGGTCCCAGTTGCGTCACTGCCCCTGCCGCAAATGGGCTAGCGGTGCTTTCCATGGCGGTCTTTGCCCTGTTCAGCGGTCCTTGCTATGGCGGTCTTTGCCCTGTTCAGCGGTCCTTGTCATGTCGGTCTTTGCCCTGATCAGCGGTCCTTAGCCTGTTCAGCGGTGCTTGAGTTGCCAGTGTCTGACCTGTTTAGCGGGCTTTCCATGGCGGTCTTTGCCCTGTTCAGCGGTCCTTGCCATGGCGGTCTTTGCCCTGTTCAGCGGTCCTTGGCCTGTTCAGCAGTGCTTGACTTGCCAGTGTCTGACCTGTTCAGCGGTCCTTCCCAAGGTGGTCTTTCATTGCCCAGCAGGGCTGTGGCTTGCAAGGCCCTCCTGGCCAGCTGGGCTGTGGCTGGCGGTGGCCTCCTGGGCAGTGACTCTGGCGGTGGCCTCCTGGTCAGTGACGATGGGGCTGGCGGTGGCCTCCTGGGCAGTGACTCTGGCGGTGGCCTCCTGGTCAGTGACGATGGGGCTGGCGGTGGCCTCCTAGGCAGTGACTCTGGCGGTGGCCTCCTGGCCAGTGACGATGGGGCTGGCGGTGGCCTCCTGAGCAGTGACTCTGGCGGTGGCCTCCTGGCCAGTGACGATGGGGCTGGCGGTGGCCTCCTGGGCAGCGGGGGTGATGTCGGTCTTCTCCGCCGTGCTGCTCCTCCCAGACTTTGGAGATTTCTTCGGCCCCTTCCCCACCTTCGGTGGAGTCACAGCTGAGTCGACACTCCCCCCGGGACCCCTGTGAGCGGCTTGGCTGGCTGGAGTCTTCCCCCTCTCCCGCCGGGCACTGTCCAACTTCTAGTGCTTCACAGGGGGGGGGGGGACTGGCTGTGCTGTGGCTCTGTGCCACACTGGCTGCCGTGGTGGCCGGTGCACTCCACATACCTGTAACAACAGGCACCACTGGTCCCGGAGAATTTTTGGCTGAGGTGCTAGTACGGGACCTATGAGTTGGATGCGGGTGGTGGGAAATAGGTTAAGGAGGGATAGGAAACGTTTTTGGGAGACACTGGGACAGGTAGCTGGAGGGGGTTTGGGAGTGGAGGAAGATTTGGTGGTTGTAGGAGGTGTACGTTTGGTGACTTTGGGTGAAGGTGCATGCGCTGGAGGCTGTCGTGAGGTGGATGGCTGTTGGGTGGGTGTTTGCCTGCGTTTGTGTATCTTCGGAGGGGGCATCACAGACACACTGGGAGAGGACACAGGGGACGTGTAAATGGTAGTGGGGGTGGTGAGTGCACGTGAGCGGGGTGTGGTGGTGGGTGTGCTGGTGCGGGACGTAGTGGCTGTAGTGGTAGTGCATGCAGGTGTGAGTGTAGACGAGACTGGGAGGGAGGAGGGAAATGAGGAGGAGTGGGACACAGTGGAGGCAGTGGATGTTGGTGTGTCTGTATGTGTGTGATGCTTGTGTGAGTGCCTGTGGGATGTGTGGTGCTTATGTTTGCCTGAGCTTCCCTTGTTTGTTGACGTGTGTGCAGGCTGGTCTGATGGTGTGCTTGGGATAGGCAGAGGTACAGGGGATTGGGTCTGGGTGGAGTTAGTTGGAGGGGGAGGCTAGACAAAGGGACAATGGCTGCCATCAGTGCTGAGGCCAGAGTCTGAACGGTTCGGTGAAGGGCAGCCTGACCAGAAAGAATGCCCTCCAGGAATGCATTTGTGTGTTGCAACTCCCTTTCTACACCCTGGATGGCATTCAAAATGGTAGACTGCCCAACAGTGAGGGACCTGAGGAGGTCAATGGCCTCCTCACTGAGGGCAGCAGAGGTGACTGGGGCAGGGGCAGAGGTGCCTGGGGCGAAGGTGATGCCCACCCTCCTGGTTGAGTGGGCACGGGGCGAAGGCTGAGGGGCTGCTGGGAGGGCGGTGCTGGTAGGAGGGTGGCGGCTGTACCTGTAGAAGTGGGGGGCACAGATGTTGCCGCCACCACAAGGGAGCTCCCATCGGAGGATGAGTCTGTGTCGCTGGTTGCAGATTCTGTGACCGCCGTGGTGCTCCCCTCGCCCTCCGTCCCACTGGTGTATTCTGAGTCCGTAGTGTGGCCCTCCATGGCCATGTGGGATGCAGCTCCCTCGTGCTCCGGTGCCACTATACCTCCGCCTGATGATGCTAATGCACACAAGAACAGGGAGACCACAAAAAGGTGGGGGACGACAGAAGAAAGACAGGTTGAGTGCATGGCTTACCGCTACCGTTGGCAGACAATACAGACACAGCAGCCCCCTGCACTACGTCGCGCTGTTGGGCTCTACAGATGCAATTCCTGGGAAATGGCCTACAAGGCTATGGACGACATCTGCACAAATAGATAACACAGGGGCATGAATACCTGTACTTGGCACTCTACAGAGGTGGGGTGGAGTGCCAAATGGGCTGCCTTACGGAGTGGCCTTGCCTACGGAACTCGCCCTGGCCTAAGGAAACCCACAGCCCTCCTCCCCCACCCAGACACTGCGCGCAAAGTCCGCTGAATGAGAGAGTACTCACCCCCTTGTGTCTTCTGTGATGCCCTCAGCGCCCATCCAACTCAGGGTAGGCCACCGCCAGGATCCTGAACATCAGGGGGGTCATGGTTCGACGGGCACCCCTCCCACGTTGGGAGGCCATCCCCAGCTGAGCCTCCGCCGTCTTCTTGCTCCAGCGGCGAATGTCCTCCCACCTTTTACGGCAGTGGGTGCTCCGTCTGTGGTGGACCCCCAGGGTCCGGACATCCTTGGGGATGGCACGCTGAAAATATCCTTCTTCTGGTGGGCGCTGACCTACATGACATGTTCAGGGGAAGAAGAGAAGTCATTACCAACTGCACCGTCAAAGTGAGTGGCCCACATCCCTACCCTTGCCATGTGGCACATGCATTCACAGTCCTTCATGCACGCAGAACTCTGCCCCCTTACTTCTTACAGCCAGCCCTCTCCACATAGGCATAGCCCATACAACATGCTACCTGTGTACTTACCTGTTGGTCTGGAGGACCGTAGAGTAGCGTGTACTGGGGGAGGACCCCGTCGACGAGCTTCTCCAACTTCTCTGCAGTGAAGGCAGGGCCCTTTCCCCAGACGCACGAGACATTGTCTCTTCCAGACCAAGGTCACAGCAGCACTTGCAGTGAAGGTCCTCTCCTGTCAAAGATCAGGTATCGAGTGATTCAACAGATAGAAAATGGCGGTCACGTCCGCGGCGGTGCGTACCATCACCGCCGGCGTACATCGTCATTGGCTCCTGGGACCCATAGGGTTCAATGTTAACCAATGCAGCATTGCGCCGCGGTCTTCGACCGCCTACTGCGACGGTGTACAACGCCAGCGCAGTTACCTCACATCCCATTGTCCCAGTTTAGAGGTCAGGCAGCCGCCATTTCAGGGGCCCACATGGCCTAATTACCAACTGCGTCACACATACCTAGGCCTTGTCTCACAACACAAATACAGGCCACATTTTGTGTATGAATGGTGTTCTGTGTAGACTGTTGGCACATACCTCTGAGTTGTTTGACTCTGTGCTCGCTGTTGTCCTTCCTAGACACCATCCGCTGGAACATGTGAGGAGATGGCGGAATCCTCCGGTGTACCAACCGCTGGTGGACCTGTCGACAATGGAGGAAAGAAATCTGATAATCACCTGCAGGATTGACTGTGCCACAATCCAGGAACTGTGTACCCAGTTGGAGCCAGACCTGATGTCAGCAATCCGCCATCCCACAGGAATCCCCCCTCAAGTGCAGGTGCTATCAGTGCTCCATTTTGTTGCAAGTGGGTCATTTCAAACAACAGTGGCCATGGCATCAGGGATGTCCCAGCCTATGTTTTCCAACGTGTTGTCCAGAGTGTTGTCTGCCCTGCTGAAACACATGCAGAGCTATATCTTTTTCCCTGAGGTGGAGGACTTGCCTACAGTGAAAGGTGATTTCTATGCCCTGGGACATATCCTCAACATTATAGGTACCATTGATGGGACCTATATAGCTTTGGTCCCCCCCCACAGGAGTGAACAGGTGTACAGGAACCGGAAGAGTTATCATTCCATGAATGTACAGATGGTATGTTTGGCAGACCAGTACATCTCCCAGGTAAATGCAATGTTCCCTGGCTCTGTGCATGACGCCTACATCCTGCGGAATAGCAGCATCCCTTATGTGATGGGTCAACTCCAGAGGCACCGGGTGTGGCTATTAGGGGACTCTGGTTACCCCAACCTGTCATGGCTACTGACCCCAGTGAGGAATCCCAGGACCAGGGCAGAGGAACGCTACAATGAGGCCCATGGGCAGAATAGGAGGGTGATCGAACGCACCTTCGGCCTCCTGAAGGCCAGGTTCAGGTGCCTACATATGACAGGTGGATCCCTATTCTACTCACCAAAGAAGGTGTGCCAGATCATCGTGGCCTGCTGTATGCTTCACAACTTGGCTTTTGCGACGACAGGTGCCTTTTCTGCAGAAGGATGGTCCAGATGGCGGTATTGTGGCAGCTGTGGAGCCTGTGGACAGTGATGAGGAGGAAGCAGAGGAAGAAGACATTGACAACAGGAACTCAGTCATCCAGCAATATTTCCAATGACACACAGGTGAGAAAACATTCCTGCCTACTACAAGTACTTTAACACTTCTACCTCTATCCTGTCTGTCGATTTGACCCAGTGTATGGTCACTGAGTTGTCATTTTCCCTTACGGTTTCACAGGTGTGGTTTCCAACGTGTGTCATCTGCTTAGATTCCTCATGGACTTGAGCTGTGTGACATAGGTATGTTGACATTAAACTTGAAAAAGCATTTTGTGACTGTAATTGCTAATACACATTTTCGACATCACAGACTGACTCCAGATTGTTTTGTGCTTCAAGGGTGTTTATTGAAGTGCTCAATATTGGAGGGGGTTGTAAAACGGTGAGGGGTGATGGTGGAGGAATGTCCATGGCAGAGTCCAGTCTATTAGTCTCACAGGTGCATTGCCCATATGGGCATAGGAAGTGGAGCTGGGGCAGTTCCAATATAGACAGGGTTACAAAGTGGGACAGTAGGATGACAATCAGGGTGGTCTCATTTCTTGGCGGGGGTCTTGGCATCTTGCTCTGTCTTGTTCCTGGATCTCAGGGACCACTTGCGGGGTGGTTCTCCGTCTGCAGGGGGTGGGGTGCTGGTGTGGTGGTCCTGTGGCGGTGCCTCCTGTCCACTAGCGCCGGCGGAGGTGGTGGGCAGTTCATCGTCCATGCTAGTGTCCGGGGCCACTTGGAGTGCCACAGTGTCCCTCCTGGTGTTAAGTATTTCCTTCAGCACCCCTATGATGGTGCCCAGGGCGGAGCTGATGGTTCTGAGTTCCTCCCTGAAGCCCATATACTGTTCCTCCTGCATGCACTGGGTCTCCTGAAACTTGGCCAGGACCGTTGCCATCGTCTCCTGGGAGTGGTGGTATGCTCCCATGATGGAGGAGAGGGCCTCGTGAAGAGTGGGTTCCCTTGGCCTGTCCGCCCCCTGTCGCACGGCAGCCCTCCCAGTTCTCCTGTGTTCCTGTGCCTCCGTCCCCTGGACCGTGTGCCCACTGCCCCCAGGTCCCTGTTGTTGTTGGGGTGGGGGGTTATCCTGGGTTCCCTGTAGTGGTGGACACACAGCTGATTGACGTGTCCTGGGGACGGAGGTATGGGCCCGCTGGGTGGGTGCTGTGCTGGTGTTACCAGAGGGTGGAAGGTCTGTGGTGGCCTGTGCCTGTGTGAGGGGAACTGACTGTCCCGAGGCCCACGATGGTCTGGGCTGGTCATTTAGATCCAGTTGGACAGAGCTGCTGTCATCACTGTGGGCCTCTTCTGTGGGTGGGGTGGAGATGTCTGGACCCTCCTGTCTGGTGATATTGGGTAGGGGTCCTGCAGGGGTGTAAAAACATGATTATTGCATCTGTGTGTGTCATGGTGTGCAATGGGTGGGTGACCGTGTACCCCAGTGCTAGCATTCCTGTGTGGGGGCTTATGTGATGATTGTTGAGGGGGATGTTATGGGTATGTGCAGTGGGCATGCTTTAGTGATGGGTGTCCATGCTTTGTTGTGTCATGCAGGGCTTGGTGTTTGGATGTGTGGTTTGTGTTATTGGGACATTTGTGAGGAGTTGGAGTGATAGGGGAGGGGGTGAGGGTGGGGGTCTGTGATAGCATGCAGGTAGGGTGGGGGATATGGTAGTTAAAGGTTTGACTTACCAGAGTCCATTCCTCCACCTACTCCTGCGAGGCCTTCAGGATGCAGAATCGCCAAGACCTGCTCCTCCCATGTTGTTAGTTGTGGGGGAAGGTCCGCCGCCAGTCCGCTGTACCGCCAGGTGGTGTCTTGAGACCACGGAACACACCTTCCCCCGTAGGTCGTTCCACCTCTTCCTGATGTCGTCTCGATTTCTTGGGTGCTGTCCCACTGCATTGACCCTGTCGACTATTCTTCGCCATAGCTCCATCTTCCTTGCAATTGAGGTGTGCTGCTCCTGTGCTCCAAATAGCTGTGGCTCCACCCGGACGATTTCGTCCACCATGACCCTGAGCTCCTCCTCCGAGAACCTGGGGTATCTTTGCCCTGCCATGGGGTGGTGTGGGTGATGTGTGGGGTGGTGTGTGTGGTGATAAGTGTGGTGATATGTAGTGGTGTGTGGTGTTTTGTGCGTGGAAGTTGTGTGGGTAATGGTGTTGAGTGCCTGTGGCTGCTAGTTTGTGGATGGTGGTGTCTCTCTCTGGCCTTCTTTCTGATTTTTTGGTCGTAGGGGTTTGTGGGTGATGTGGGTGTGTGTTTTATATTGTAATGGGTGTGTGGGAGTGGTGTGTGTATGTGTATCAGGTGTGTGTATTTTGAATTGTCCAATGTGGCTGTGTTTTGGAGATGTGTGTGTATTTTGAGCGCGGCGGTATGTACCGCCAATGGAATACCGCGGTTGAAACCGCTGCGTGGATTCGTGGGTCGTGATAGTGACGGTGGAGGTTTTGTTTTCGCCAGTTTATCACTGACCTTTGGTGTGGCGGAGTTGTGTGGGTGTCTGAATTTTGTCGGATTTCGAGATGTGGGTCAAAATAGCTGTGTCGGAATTCCGCGGCCGCGGCGGTGTGTTGGCGGTCTTCTGTACGGCGGTAAGCGGCTTTTACCGCCAATGTTGTAATGACCCCCTAAGTCATTTTTTTCATCCACATATGCATCTCACGTGTCTCTGAAATAGTTTCAGTTGGAGAAGCAGATAAGTTAGAAGAAAAGTTATCAATGTCAATGAAATAACCAGAAGCAGTCTGTGCAAACACAGGAGCTGGTGCAGAGCTGGTGGATGGATCCATTTGTGGTCGTTCATAGTAGACGAGGTCATCTTGTGTCAAATTGGAATAGTACATTTCCACATCTCAGACATTTCTTGCCAATGAATTGGTAAGAGGAATCAGCAAAACCTCATTCTCAGCCCTCCCTATGCTCGAGGAGCATTGGTACTTGCAGAAACATAATTGATTGCTTGTAGAGGTATATCTTGTGTGACTGCTTGTAGAGGTATATCCTGTAGGGTAGCAAGAGGGGAACGGGTGCTACCCAAAGGACCTCTTGGTCTACTGAGCCACGTTGGCCACATGGTGCAATTGGATGTTGTCAATGGAAACAAATCTGTTCTTTCTGAAAACAGGCAGTGGTGGTATGATGACAGTTGGCGTACCGAGTATTCCCAGGACTAGAACTAGTGCTCAGTAGGATGATCAAAAAACTCCTTTTTCACAGCAATCTTTTCATGCACTAGATTCCCTACTTTAGAAATCCAGCCTGTAGATGTTGTTGGCAAATCCCTTACTCCCAAGGTGGCAGCACAGGCAGATAAATTCTCATCACAGAATTGTTGTAGTTTCTGTAAAATAGTGACATGTTCATTTATGTCAAACAGTGTGTCTGCCACTACTGTGCGAGGACCATCAGGGAGATACATAGGAATCACGAAGAGAACCTCATACGGTGTCTAACCTCCCAAGGACCTGCTGGGCAGTTTATTTAGTGTACCCTGGACCTCATATAGGCGATGAAGCCAACTGAGGCCTGAAACTAAAACTCTTGCTGTTAAGGACTGCTTTAAGTCTCAGTTTCTCCTCTCCTCTACGCTATTTCCCTTGGGATGATAGGGTGAAGAATAATGGAGCTGAACACCCATCATTCCCATGGTGTCCCTAAATGCCCTAGAGGCAAAGGCATGGCCTTGGTCCGATTGGAATGCTGCAACCGCATACGTGCCGATACAGGCTTGCAAATCTTTAATAACAATCTGAACGTCAGTTGACTTTTGTGACCATACCCACATGAATCTAGAACAGGAATCAACAGTGACTAATATGCATTTGAATTCATCATCAGTTTGTAAGGGACCACAGTGGTCCAGGTACACATATTGCTTGGTCTGTTTGTTATGACCTGGCCACCAAAAGTGTTTTTGCAGTACAGATATTGTAGCTGCCATACCTGCATGAACAGAAGCAACACCCTCATGTGCTGCTTTGATAAGATCTAATCTCTGGCCTTCGTTAGGAATCACACAATCTCCCACTACTGAAATGGTTGCAAATACAATGTTTTGGGACTGAGATGGTAGGAATATTTTGCAGGATATACTTTTGGTTGAGGCTTGCTGTCAGCAGAGGTTTTCCCAGCAGTCAGCGTTTCATTATCCAACCTCGTATGAGAATGAGTTATTGCAGAAACAGAAGCCATAGCTACTGCAGATGTGGCAGGTTTGTCAGCCAAAGTTTTTCCTGCAATGTGTATTCCTACACATTGATGGCCCAATGTATGTACTACAAGAGTCTTTGCTAGTTTGTTCCATAGGTCAGCTACCCTCCCCCACATGTTACTGTGTTTGATGGTGTTCGCTTTGGAATCTCTGTAGCCATTATGGCACCAGTGATTTAGATAATCGTTATAGGACTGGATACAATAGTATAAATCACACACAAATAGTGTTGGTTGATCTGGATCCGTATGTTCTAGTGCCAAGACAAGAGTTGTAAGCTCTGTCAGTTGTGTAGTGCAGTCCCCTACGGTCTGCATGTAGGTGTTTTGAGGGTGGAAGTTACCATCCCTCATCACCCCGCTTACTGCTGTGTAAGTGGCTGTGTATTGATGTTTAGAACCTACACCTGGTTGTGCTGAACTATCAGTGTTTAATGATAGTTCGATATTGGTCAATAGGTAATATATTAGTAGGTGCAGGTACTCCTGTTCGTATTGGAGGAATTCATGTGTCTGAAGTTTTGGGTCAAAGATGTAATCAACATCAGTGGCAGTCAGGGATGAACTCTGGGTTTAGTGACCGCCTCAAGGGTTGGCACCGGAGTAATGACATTAATGCTTTTTCCTTGGACCAGTGACCTCTTCTTGATGACAGCCAACTGAACAGCAGTCATTATATTTTCTGTTGGTGAAAATCGTTGTTCTGTATTGGAGTACAAATGTGAAGTAAAGTTAGACTTTTGGTCTAAGTTTAGAATAATTCATAAACCCTGTTGGGCGGACAGTCGCATCTGTTTGCTGTCTTGATGATGAGAAAGTCATTAGTTGCTGTCACATCCAGATGACCTATAAGATTCTGGTGACATATCATGACCTCTACTGCGCTGTCTAGCAGAGTCACGGCCACATCCCATTCTTCTACAATGTTCTTAGCATGGCTGGCATCTTTGACTGAAATTGCAGTCACCTTTTGCTATTTTAATTGGGGCTTCTCTTGAGGACTTTTGTCCTCTTTTTTACATAAGCTTCTGAGGAGCATTGTAAGTCCTTCTTCAGCTTCACGTAGTCACTTCTCATTTCCGATCCCATTCTCTCACTCTGTTTGTCTGGTGTGTCCTGAAAGGAATGAGAGCGATGTTTATCAGTATATTGGTATCTATCAAAAGGTTTTAAAGTTTCTCTGTTTTGTATATTATTCTTCTCTCTGACTTCTTCTGTCTTTATTTTGTTTTTGTTTATCCGAGTATTTTTTAGAACCCTCTGGTGCTTGTTTAGTAACTTCCTTAGGGGTGATACTTTGAATTTGTGGTTTAGTTGGTCTCGCCCCAAACTATCCCATTATAATAATCTTTGGCAGCTCTCACTCCTGTTCCGGTTGAGCAATCTCCTAGAGCTGTTGGGGAATGGCCAACATTGCTGCTTCTCCTTTACTGTTGCTTAAAATAATTGAGGACACTGTGTCAAAATTGCACATCAGTTTCATCACCAAGTCCAGGGCCGGGGCGGCACTGTGTTCATTTTGAATTTTTTTTACCACTTCTGGTAAATTGGGAACTGTTGGGGTACCATATGTGGTAGTGTAAATTGCAGCAAAGACTGAACCCCAAGTGCTACAGTCTTCTATTGAGAGAACTATACCAAATGGCAAGCACATCATGAGAATTCTATGTTTGTCTTGAGGTCTTGTATGGGGAAAACACATGCAAGTCTCTTACACACACATAGGCAAGAAAAGAGATGTAGGATAGTTTTCAATGCATTTATTAAAAAGAGTGCAATCTATGAAAAAAATGCATGATTGGCAATGATTAGGGTAATTATGAATAACAAATATTAGGACTGTGAAAATCATAGATGTGAACAACTCCAACATATTGTACTGATGAATATATAATTTCTACCTAGAACTAATCTCTAGTCCCTAGTGAGAGCATGGTGGTGTAAGACAAAATCTGTCAATGCAGTGTCCATGAGAAGCTCACCCCACCCCGTTACCGTGGTACAAGGTCAGGCCTCCAGTCTCCACATCAGACTCCATAGAGAGACAAAGGCTGAGGTCGGCCGCAAACCGGAATGAAGTATGGATGGAGAATCCTAGTTGGAATCCCCTCTAATGCCCTTTGTCCTACAAGATGTTTATATAGGGGATATGTTTTGTTCTTGCACAGAAGCCTGACGCGGGTTGTACCTAAGCGCTAGACTGTTTATGCAGCAAAACAATATATTATCCTATGCCTTTCATTCTGTTCCTGCCAACCTGGGGTAAAAGAATACAATAACAAATACGTCATCCATAACACTGATAGTCACGCTCTTGAAGAATAGCCACTGATTATGGAAATAAAAACATTGCTGCTAAGAAAAGCTGTGCTAAAATTAATACAATTGAATAAATGAAACCAGAGCTTATTATGCTGCAAGACTAAGCAAAGTCAAATACTGTGCCCAGGCAAGGAGCTAAATTTGACCTACGACAGAGCTAGCCCAGGGGAGCCCAAGAGCTCCCTGTCTACTCAATTGCTATGGCCATGAGAAGCCTTGGATTGCTTGTCCTGCTACACTGAGGGTAAAGTCCTGAAAGGGTGTACTTATTATTCACCTTAAAGTACCATTTTAGCTCAGGCCAGGACAGCAGTGGTAAAAGGCTCCAGCCATTATGATTGTTGCTCAGTTATCCTGCTTGTCCATGGCCCAGGAATGATTTCTGATGCAACTGAATTTTGAATGTGACATCAGAATCTCTTTGGCTGAGAGCAACTGCTAATTCCTGCACCCTTTGCAAAATAACAGATCTCATGCTGGTCAAATTCCCTGTAAAACAATATTGGGGAATATTGGTTGGGTTCGTCCCACCCAAGGCAGAGACATGTCATGATTCCAAGAAGATTTACTACATTTAGCTATGGGTGTGCAGACTAAAATGTAATCCCACTGAAAAATATGTAAATGTGCTTTCATGCTAGCCAGAAGGTAAATTGTAATTAACGTATTGCCTGCCAAACCCTAACTTAATTCTAATTCTACACCTGACCCTGACAATGACCCTTACCCTACTCCTAACTCTACAAGACTGTCTCTATGTATTGCACAAAAGGATAGACCAATATCCTGTTTCTTGTATGAGATTGCACAGGTGATACTGGTAGTGTGTGTTGCCAAAGAAAGCTTAATTGGACTTCCCATAACATTTAACCAACATAACATAAAGAAATATGTCCTCATACATCTGATTATGGAAGGATTTCCTGAAACAATGAATCCATAGAACAAAAATAAATACGCCCACTTATATCTGATTATGGAAAGTTGAATCCAGAATGGTTAAGAGGGTAGAGTTCTAGAGGATTCCAAAATGTGCATTTTCTATAAAATTGGTAGTGGCACATGACATGTCCTTAGACCACATCCTATTGTAAGAGCTTTCACACACAATTGAAAGCTATGGCATGTCATTTCTAAGAGCAAGGAGAGTGAGCAGAGGGACACACTCTGTGCTTAGGACAGCTGACAATATCTTGTCAAAGTCCATGCCCAGCCATCCCGGGTGCCAGGAGAAGGAAGTTCAAAGCATTTCCATGTTCTATACTTTGTCTTGAGAGCTGTCAGAGCACAGACAAAGGCCATGACTGGTGAGCATTCAGGATACAGGGAATGGGCACAGAATATAGCACAGAACCAAAAATACTTGAACAAAAGCCATGGTAAGTTGGCTCCGAGGTCATGGTTAGAGGTACACATGGAAATTCTGAAGGCACACAGAAAAAATGGCAACAAATTTGGACCCATATTTATACTTTTTTAGCACCGCATTTGTGCCTCTTTTTGACACAAAAATGGCGCAAACTTACAAAATACAATAGTATTTTGCAAGTTTGTGCCGTTTTTGCATCAAAAATTGGCACTAATGCAGCGCTAAAAAAGTATAAATATGGGCCATGGACTCCAGGCTTGTTCTGGAACAGAAGCAAAATGGATTTAGGCATTTGACATACTATATAGGAGAATGCGGTATTAGGGACAGGGTGTTCTTTAAGGCCCACAATGAGCTCATTCTCCAGCGAGTATTGCTTTTGGTGGTGATTGGAGGTTCAGAACCATGACATTCATTTCTATGTTCTTTTAATCCCTGTGCATATCCTCAGGTTGTACATAGGTTAAGACATGGAAAATTCCAATGTGATGCACCATCCTGACTCATTGCCTTTCTCTCATAGCCAGCAACAGAACTCCATTCCTTATTGAAGATCAAAAAGATGAAGTTATAAGCAAAGATTCTCTGTAATCTTGTTGAAGTATGTGCAGTGGTTTCCTAATATTTTTTACCTTGAATGGTGAGGTGCACGTGGTATGAGGCTCTTGATTTTTCTCTGGAATTTCTAATCAATACTTCACTCTCTGCTTCAATGTGGACTCCAGTGCAGCCTGAAGTGCATTACTCCCCAGAATCACCTCAGTGAATTGGACCAGGCTCACTGGATGGTACAGTGAGTAAGCTGTAGGACTCTGGAATAACACTAAAGGCAACAAGCATGCACTTCCTCCTATCTGTGACTCGGTGATACCAGGACATTCGCCTCTTTCTCTTTTTTTTTAACTTTGAAATTACAGTACTGTTACTTAGTGGTCAATTTAATCAATGGCAGTTCAGCGCATATTGGGAGCTGGGTCACTGCAACCAAAGAAGGATTTTCAGTCTGACCAGTCAAAACACTTAACACAATAGCAGGGTACGATCCCAGTTTGGTGGAGCTAACTAGCAGTCTATGTTTTCAAATTAAAGTTAGCATATTTGACATTGTGTGTTTTGCCTTTCCACCTTAATCCAACCTTTGATCCACCTACACAGAATGTGTAAATCCCAATGTTCTATTGATAGTAAGCTAATATGAACCAGCTATTGGAAATTCAGTCTGGGGAGCTCTGTGGCAGAAAATTTGATATTGACTGAGGGCTCTTTATGCTTCTTAATGAAACATATGTGTGTGGCTTGGCCATTAGAACAGGTGATGAGGATGGACTAGGGCTCCAGGGTACAGCCTGAGAACAAGAATGGAACAGATAATGAGTGACCTGAGCATCCTCATAGTCCTACACAAGCATTGAAGTGTGTCTATTCTTTAGAAGGAAGTGATAATTAACAGTGTTCACTTCAGGGAAAGGCCTACTTTAACTGAAATACAGATCAAGGTAATTTTAATGCTTAAACAGGGACACCTTTGTGATAACACTTAAATTTCATCACCTTCCGGGCTAGCACAGCAACGGTTTCACTGCACAGTACACTTAGTTCACCAGATGCCTCACTAGAGGTGAGGGGGGGGATAAGCTGGGAGACGAATTCTTCTTCTGCAGTGCATGATGTTCTTCCTCATGGTCTTCTGATGGCACTGACTGAGTGTGAGTAGCACACGACAAAGTGATGTGTCAATATTTCAATGTCAAGGAACACTTGTACAGTAAGTGGTTGCAGGAAATGCAAAACAAATTTTCGATAATTTATCAGTATTTTCCTGGAAGGATTACTTGTGTATTATATCCCCTGGATTTTGATGAATACAGAGAGGTGGCGTTTTCTAGGATGTGCAACTCACTGTTTCAAAAAGCAACCTGCTCCAGTTCTGATTCTCCTCACAGTATAGAACTTTGTTGATTTACGATACAAACTTGAGCCGAGAGATTAATCAGTTCCTGCGCTATATCACCAATTAAAAAGAAGTACCAAATTTCATACATTGTGAATAACTACAAAAGTGCTTCTGAGAGTTTCAATGACTCTATAGATTCTACTCTGAATCCAAGCATGAGGTGATGTTAAATGTTAAAGGTGGAGAACACAACAACCCCTTGTGTTGGATGGTCACTGGAGGAATCCCTATGCAAGTTGTGGATGATTCTGCATCACCCTACACTACTGTTGCCCAAAATACCTGGAAAGAGATATTTGTTCACAAACTTGATAGTAATTTAGAGCTCTTGGACATTAATGCAGAGAGTTAAACTAGAGATTCTAGAGAGAGGCTAGGTTACAAAGCACTTGATTTTCAAAGTTTAAAAACAATGTAGCATATTATACATTACCAGGGAAGGTCCATCAGTGTTAGTTTGGAAGAGTTGAAGGTCACTGCACATTATATTAGATCCCAGCAGTGTAGACTGAGTGCTTGTAACTGGAGACAGTTAGGATGCAAAAACATGGGTGTTAGACAGATGTCCTAAGCCTTAGGTATTTGAAAAAAAAAACAGGAAACTAAAGGGATTCACTCAGAGGTCCGCTGAAATCTCTTGTTGAACCAAACATATATGTGGTAAGAAATATTCCTTTCATCATCAGGGTTGAGCTAAAAGCAGAATTTAAGAAGCTGTGGCATGTTAAGATTACAGAATATATACAATTGTCCCTAATGAGTTTAGCTATTTGTTATGGCACACCATGCTAATTTCAAAGTAAGACTCTGTGTGGACTTCAGGTATTTAAACAACAACATAGCGGAAAATTCCCCTTACCTAGGATTGAGGAAATTCTATCATTGACCAGACTTGTGAAATGTTTTTTCACTCTTGACCTTTTTTTCGATGTATCATCAGATATTTTTAAATGTAAACGGTAAACCATTTACTGTGCCATTTGGTTGCTTCTTGGTCCATTGAATGGCATTTGGATTGACATCAGTCACTGCCATTTTTCAAAGGCTTCTTTCTCGTGGAGCTGTGTTGTGACATACCAGAAAGTATTTGCTTTCAGGATGACATACTGATGATGGGCAGGGACTGGAAAGAACATGATGAGCAATTAGGTGATTTTGGAAAAAGGGCTCAGCAGTTGAGATTAGTAAATGTTAGTTTGTTGGACTTGAGATCACTTATTTGTGCCATCAAGTCGGTTGGAACACAATCAAGCTGAAGAAAGAAAAATGATTAAGTCATATTAGAGGCTCCAGTACAGTACTACAATCTCAGCATTATTTCAGATCCTTTATAGGAATCATTGAATTGTATTCATTGTTTGTGAGTAAATTTTCAGAGAGTACTCACACGTCTTCTATTGAAAAATATGTCTCAATTTGAATGATTCACAAATATCCAGGTACCTTTTCATGAGGAATATGTTTCAAGAATGCTATTTATAAGGCATTCAGTTTGAAAGGGTATGGCCTTAAGACCGAAACAATCCTAAACACAGATGCCAGTAGCTAAGGTCTTGGTGCATTACTAACCCAGTTGCCTAACAATCATTATCACTGACTGAGTAGAAATATTGAGTCAAAGAAAGGGAAAAATGGGTTGGTTTATGGGCATTTCAGCAGGTACATATGGAGGACGAAATTCAGGTTTGAGAGTGATCACAAACACTTAACAAAGTAATTGACCACAGGCGATATAATTAGAGTGTCAGCCAGGATTGCTAGTCTTTCTAGATGCCTCCAAGACTTTCTGTAATGTAAAATATATACCTGGTGCAAAGAATGTAATCAATGGTATTTTTGAGCAGAATGTCAATTTCTATGAAGGGCTGGTGTGGATGTATGGAATGAATGTAAAATAGCTTATGTTGTTGATGGCAAAGAGACTTACTGTACAATCTTGGGAAAAGGATGAGTCAGTGTCTATGGATGTAATGGGGTAATGAAAGATAAGAATCACAGAGGAATGGCTGGATTGGCAAAGGTGTTGTCAAGTCCGAATTAAGAGCATTGTGGGTTGAGGCAGGAAGACAGTGAAAATGCTAAATGTATTTTTAGGGGCAATACTTATTTAGCATGTGTGAATTTGAGGAGTAGAATTATAACCCTTTGTCATAAGGAAAGCAGGGACCCACAGGGTATTAAAGACAAAGAAGAAGATTGAGGAGTTGTGATGGTGGCTCAAAATTGATCTTGAGGATGGAAAATTTGCAAAAGATTGTGTGAACTGAAAGAGGGCTGATAAGCCATACAAGTCCATGAGTTACAAATCCACTGCTCAGTATTCTTGACAAAACAAGAAAATAATATACAGAACCGTAGAAAACATGCTGAAAAGACAAATAGGCATATGTGCATAATAATCAATGGCATTGCAGTTTGCCCTTACTCTGCACTAAAAGATGTTATAGAGGCCAGGTCAAAAAAGCAGGGATCAGCCGAAGAGGAACCGGACAGAGAAAAACAACAAAGTATGAGGAATACAAAGTTGTACATGAAACATCCGCAGAAGCCCAAGAAAACAAATGACACTGCCAATCATGTATCCATTGTATATGAGATATTCATAAACTAACTGCACCCTGCTTATCCCCAGAAGTCCATCCCTAACTTGGATGTGAAGAAGTGTAATATAGATAACACCTATGATAGTTTCAATGATCCTGTTTTCAAAACTCTCCTTGCCAAACATCCTTGGAACTTAAACACAGCCCTAAAATCTATGTGGCCAACAGCTCATACAGAGCTCTCTGTCCTTATTTCTGTCTTTGCCTGATATTCCTGACAGTAAACCAACTCAAGGAATGCCTCCTGCAGAACTCTCCATGAGCCCAGGTTTAACTGATAACTTCCCATGAAGCAGGCACACTAATCTAAGGGCTTAAACTAAGGAAACTGCCTCCAATGATGATTCAGGGCATTGCAACCCTTCCAGGAAATCAAGTATTGTAATTGGCCAAAATGAAAGCGTGAATCTAGAAACACCTCAGGCTCTTGAGAATCATGAACCAACCCTGGAGGAGGTGTTCACCCTTGGGCACAGGAGGTGCAATACAATAAATATAGAAAACTGGATGAATTGTCTGTCTGTTAGGTAATTTAAGATGTACCCCAGAATTTTCTACTAACCCCAGAATAGCCAATGGAATCAAAAACATTGGTGCAAAGTTTGGATATAAACCTGGATATTACAAATGTTTAGTAAAAAACATATTTTTCTCCAACTTGATACGCGCGAGTTGATCTATGTGGTGAGCTCTATGTTTCTTATAGCCTTGCTTTGTCTTAAGAGATATTGGTATATTGACTTACTTAAGTCCCTGATATAGGTTGTTAAATGAGTAAAAGCAAGTATGGAAAAAGGAGAGATGCATGCATGCAGAAATGGTGCTTGGATGAATGTTAAAAGAGCAATAGAAGGGTGATGTTCCAAGGAACTGTGGAGCAAGTTATTCTAAGCAAATTCAGCAAGGGAGATCCACTTGCTCCAATCTACTTGGTGATCTATTAAGAAGCATTGTGGATACTGCTCTATGGCTTTCTCCAGTCTTTCCATCTGCCTCTCCATCTCAGTGTGGTAACTAATGGAATGGAAATGGTTGATATGAGTTTTATCATCACATCCCTCAGGAAATAGGTAGTAAACTGCGATTCTTGGTCTGGAATAATCACATTAAGCACTACATGAGTACTTCTTCAGTATTACTTTAGCAGTTGAGACAGTTCAACTGCTGATGTAAGATTTTTAAATGGGCACAATAATCCTTTTCATGAAATAGTCCAAGGCCACTTATAGGTTATCAAATCATTAAAACAGACGCAACTCTAGTATAAAGTCTATGGGAAATCATTGATCAAGGCTGGGATGCAGTGGCTGTAACAGCCCTGCATGTCAATCATTCTGGGTATTAGTGTGAGCACAGATTGAGTATTGCAGATCCACACTTGTGAAATTCGCTACAGATATCACCGTGTTAGTCCTTCAAAAAGGTCTCTTTAATAAATTCTGTACCTCCATCTGTCCACGATGGCCATATAATCCTTCTGGAGAAGTTACAAGATTTTCTCCCTCTAAATAATGTTCTTTGTTTTTTTCCCTACTTATCTGGAGCTTTGTAAATTCATTGCTTTTCATTAATGTGTCTTTGTCTGCTAGAAACCTAATAAAAAAAGGCTGCTCATTGAATCCGGGGGACTGTTTGTAACAGACAACATCATGGAAACAGCAGTGGGTGGTTCCAATTTTTCTTCTTGACCTGATGAAAGCATCTGCTTTGCTGTGTCAGTTATAACAAGGTGTTTCTTCACCTATTAACTTGAAATGAGAGTTTTCCAGTAATTATTTCAGCACCATAATATATATTATTTATGAATTCCCTCCTACGATTTGAGACAATTTCTGTCATTCATGTAGATTCTCGAAGAGCACACACAATTAAGAATTGGCATTTACGAAACATTTTGTTCTCCATGTATACCTTCGCTACCCTACATTTAAACATTTTTTAGAGTGAAACACTAGCTGTGTCGAGATGGTTCACTGATCCGTTACAAAAGCAATAATTTTTGAAGCCTCGTTGAATCAGATGCTACAGGTGCATGGCACTGCTGACCCGTAGTTGTATGGGAAGCCGTTCATGTCAAAACTACAGAAACCCATATAGGATACATCCTGAAATACATAGCTACTGCAAAATGAATATGGCACCCACCAGAATAAACGTAATATGTGTTAAAATAGATTTGATATCTGGCAGAGTGAATCTGACTTGAACCAAAACAAATATGAAACCTGCCAGAGTGAAAATGCTACTTAGTGATTAATATGAATAACACACACTTCGAATTTAATAAGAGAGATACTGAATTATATATCAATCATACTGAAATAAATATGGCCTGCACTGTAAACAATAAAGTAGTCACTGAAACATACACAATATTCATAAAAAGAATAGGACATTTCTTAAAATGACTGACAAATGCCAAGAGGAATATGGCATACATTGAAATGAATGTGACAGGTTGAAATGAATATAAGGTACTGAAATGAATATATTAGATTTTGTAAAGAATATAATGCACATCAAAACTAATATTTCATACAGTGACATGAGCATTACATGTTGAAATGAATATGAACTGCATTGAAATGAATATTACCCATATTGCAATGAATGAGATATACAGAAATGAACAGGAGATGATTTAAAATGAATATGGTTTGTGTTGAAATTAATATAACCCCCATTGAATTCAATTTGACATGCCTTCAAATGAGTATGACCACAGCTGAAATTGTCATGACATTTGTCAAAATGAATATGGCATGCATTGAAAGTAAAATGATACATATTCAAATGAATATGATATATGTTAAAATATATAAGTTGCATGTTAAAATGAATATGACAAGCGTTAATGTGAATATAACTTCATTTGAAATAAATCTAACAGTGATTGAAAGGAATGTAACACATATTAAAATGAATATACCATGAGTTTAAATGAAAATGAGCTTCATTGAAATAAATCTGACATGTTTTAAAATGAATATGAGCGACGTTAAAATTAACATGCCATTTATCAAAATGAATACGGCTTGAATTGAAAGTAATAAGGAACACGTTGACATTATTATGATATGTATTGCAATGGATATAATTCATGTTAAAATGAATATGATGTGTTAACATGAATGAGACATCCATCGACTGGAATACAACACATGCTAAGATGAATATGATTTGGATTGAAATTAATATGAGCCCCTTTGAAATTAATTCAAACATGCCTTAAACGGAATATGACCAATGCTGAAATTAAGATGAAACTTGTCAAAATGAATATGTAATGCTTTGAAATTAATATGACACACATCAAAATTAATATGGCATTATTGAAATGAACATGACTTATGTTGAAATGGATATGACCCATGTTAAAATTATTATGTCGGGTGT
This sequence comes from Pleurodeles waltl, assembly GCF_031143425.1. Lineage (NCBI taxonomy): Eukaryota > Metazoa > Chordata > Amphibia > Caudata > Salamandridae > Pleurodeles > Pleurodeles waltl. The sequence continues at coordinate 450,753,857 of NC_090444.1, forward strand.
GAAGGTGAATATGACACCCATTGAGAAGAATATGGCATTAATTGAAAGGAATATGACACCTTGTGAAATTAATATGGCCCTGTTGGACCTGGCCCTTTTTGCAGGGTCACCCCCAAAGGTTTTGCCTCCTTCCTCCTAATTTTTCTGACCTGTTTTTGTTGGCTTTAGGACTCTGGGCACTTTACCACTGCTAACCAGTTCTAAAGTACATATGCTCTCTGTGTAAATTGTATTGGTGATTGCTTTATCCATGATTGGCATATTTGAGTAAGTCCCTAGTAAAGTGCACTAGATGTGCCCAGGGCCTGTATATCAAATGCTACTAGTGGGCCTGCAGCACTGATTGTGCCACCCACATGAGTAGCCCTGTAAACATGGCTCAGACCTGCCACTGCAGCTGTATCCATGTGTGCAGTTTTAAACTGCCAATTTGACCTGGCAAGTGTAAACACTTGCCAGGCCCAAACCTTCCCTTTTTATACATGTAAGGCACCTCTACGGTAGGCCCTAGTTAGCCCCATGGTCAGGGTGCAGTGTATGGTAAAGGTGGGACATGTACTGTTGTTTTTTACATGTCCTAACAGTAAAAAACTGCCACATTCAGGCCCATATTTATACTTTTTGACGCAAAACTGCGCCAACGCAGTTTTGCGTCAAAAAAATTAGCGCCAGCTAACGCCATTCTGAAGCGCCATGCGGGCGCCGTATTTATTGAATGACCTTAGCCGGCGTTAGCTGCCGTCACCGTCTGGTGTGCGTTAAAGAAAACGATGTACACCAGGCAGCGCCGGCGTAGGGGGATATGGGGCTTGGGCGTCAAGAAATGGGGCAAGTCAGGTTGAGGAAATTTTTTCGCCTCAACCCGATTTGCGCCATTTTTTACGACTCCCAACCCCCATAGAAATGACTCCTGTCTTAGCAAAGACAGGAGTCATGCCCCCTTGCCCAATGGCCATGCCCAGGGGACTTCTGTCCCCTGGGCATGGTCATTGGGCATAGTGGCATGTAGGGGGGTACAAATCAGTCCCCCCTATGCCACAAAAAAAATATATATATATACTTACCTGAACTTACCTTAATGTCCCTGGGATGGGTCCCTCCAGCCTTGGGTGTCCTCCTGGGGTGGGCAAGGGTGACAGGGGGTGTCCCTGGGGGCATGGGAGGGCACCTCTGGGCTCCTTCAGAGCCCACAGGTCCATTAACACCTGCCTTTTGCAGGCGCTAAAAAACGGCGCAAAAGCGGCCGTACGTCATTTTTTTTGACCCGCCCACTCCCGGGCGTGATTTTTGCTGGGGAGTATAAATCCGACGCACATGCCTCGGAGTCGATTTTTTAGACGGGAACGCCTACCTTGCATATAATTAACGCAAAGTAGGTTTCCACGCTAAAAAATGACTCTAACTCCATGGACTTTGGCGCTAGACGCGTCTAACGCCAAAGTATAAATATGGAGTTAGTTTTGCGTCGAAATTGCGTAAAAAAAAAGACGCAATTTCGGTGCAAACGGAGTATAAATATGCCCCTCAGTTTTCACTGTTGCAAGGCCTATCTCTATAATAGGTTTACGTGGGGGCTGCCTTTAAATATCCTTAACGTGCAGTTTCCCTTGGAGAGCAAATAGAAAAATTTAGTTTGGGGTCCCTGAACTCACAATTTAAAAATACACCTTTTAGTAAAATTGGTTTTTAAATTGGCTGTTTGAAAATGCCAATTTTAGGATGTTGGTATTTTCTTGCTTAAACCATTCTGTGACTCTGCCTACTTGTGTATTCCCTGTCTGGTTCAGACTGACAGTTGGGCTGTTTGTGAATCCCCTCTAGACAGTAACTCAAAGGGAGCTGGGGTGTGGCCTGCATATCCTGATGAGCCATCTGGGCTAGAGTGGAGGGAGGAGTGTTTTTTCATCCCTCAGCCCTTCCCTTCTTCTTTACTCCCCATTCTTTACTTCTCTTCTATGACGTTTAGGGCCTATTTTACATTTTTTGTGGAGAGGGAACAGTGGTAACTGTCAATTGGGCCAACAGACATTTTAAAATTTGGGGGTTGGCTCCTCCTCCTGGGCAACGTGGTAATTTTGTCCATCTCCCCGGCGGAGGACAGGCCAACGGCCAAAATATAAAGGAGGCCCTAAATGCCCTACTTCTTCCTCTAACCTCACTCCTCATCCCCCACCAGCCATTAGCCATCCTCAAATTCCCCATACATAAGTCAGTTCTCACTTCTGATTTCTAATAATCACCTCACATTCCTCACTGTGCATCACTCAATCTACTTTTTATGTTTCATCCCTTCACCTCTCATTTGATCCGTCACATCCTTTGCCCCTTATTCCACCCCTTTTTCTCCCACTCTTTTCTATTCACTCCACATCGCCTATTTGTCACACTTCATTCCTCATCTCTCCCTATTCTTCTTTCCTCATCCCTTACTGCTCATACTTTCCCCTCTGAGAAATACATGGAATGGACAATGATGATAACTTAAAATGAATACCACACTGTCCATTTTAGGGCATGCTGCCCCCTTACATCTCATGCCTCAGTTTTCATTCCTCACTTGTACCCTCTTGACCTCACTCCTCTTTCCTCAAATCTCATCCTTTTTTTAATCAACCATCATTCCTCATTACCGTCCCACATTCTACAATGTTCAGCCCTGATTTCCAACTACTCATCCTTCATTTCTCATTTGTCATCTCTAATCCCTCACTTTTAATCGCTATTTCCTCCTGTCTCAATCCCCAGCCCTCACTCTCACCCTTTCTCAGATCTGTCACTCGCCATCTTCTCCTCCTTCACTCCTCATCCTCACAACTCAAACCTCCTCCTTTATTCCTCTCATCGCTCCTCCTTTCAACTCATTCATCTATTCATCTTTCACTCAGCCATCTAATCATCCATCCTTCCTTTCTTCCTTTGTCCCAACCACTCATCCATCCACCTATTGACTCTTTCTCTCATCCATCAATCCACTGACTCATCCACCCATGCTTTCATTCCTCTGCCCACACACTTTTTCTTAAATCCACCCTTCCTTTCACTCATCCATCCATCACTCTTTTCATTCATCCATCCATCAATCCATTCATTCATCCACCCTCCATTTCAGTCTCTTATCTATTCTTAACTTATCCATCCTCTCTCATCTATCCTTTATTTTATCCTTCCATCCTTTCACTCATCCATCCATCTTTTCATTACATCCATCCACCCTTTCACTGTATCCATCTGTCCATCCTCCTTGTCATTCATCTCATCCATCAATTCACCCACCCTCCCTTTCACTCAGCCATCAATCCTTTCACTCACTCATCTATCCATCTTTCTTTTTTCTCACCATCCATCGCCCTTTCACTTATACATCCATCCACCCTACCTTTCATTCTTTCATCATTTTTACTCATATATCCATCCATGCATCCACCCTTTAACTCACCCATCTATTTTTTCACTCATCCACTCATCCTTTCTCTGCCAAGTTGCACACAGAAGAGACCCATCAATAACTCCACCCTGCTGTAGCTTCTAAAGTTGGGGGGTTCACAAAGCCCCAGCATAATCCTTTCCCTCATCCACCCCTCCATCCATTTACCCATCCATCCTTTTGCTCATTCAGCTATTCATCCTTTCATTCCATCCATCTATCCACTCTTTCACTTCACCCATCCATCCATCCTTTCACTAATGCATCCTTCCTCATCATCCCTCCACCTTCAGTCATCCATCTACTTGCCCTTTCAAAAATACATCCATCCTCTTTCATTCATCTATCCATCCTTCACTTATCCTTCATGAACACTTTTATCCATCCATGCATCCACCATCCCTTTCACTCATCCATTCATTCTTTCACTTATCCATACTTTGACTCATACATTCATCCTTCCATCCACCATTTCACTCATCCATCCACCCTTTCATTTCCCCACCTATCCATTAGTTCTTTCACTCACTCAACCATCTACCCACCCACCCTTTCAGGTTATGAGCCTTTGTCTGCTGAGCTGTGGACGGAAGAGGCCCATTAAGAGCCCCCCCCCTCTTTTAGCTGCTAAAGCAGGGGGTTCACAACATACTTGCCTCCAGTCCGTCATCCCTCAGTAGTAAGTCCCTATCTCTTGGACCTCAGCACTCACTCTTCTTTCCACCCCTCTTGGCCGTAATTGTTCATTCTATCTATCCTGTGATTCACCCTTTCTCCTCACTTTGTGTAATGAGTGAAATTGACTAACAATGATGTCCTAAAATGTACTCACCCCTGTCTATTTTAGGATAATCTAATCACTCATGCTCCTGTTTTCATTCTTCATTCCTTATCACTCATCCCTATTTCCATCTTCCTTTTGTTATAATTCACTGATGACCCCTCATGCATCAAACCTCTCCTTAACCCTCATTATCACCCATCAGCTCTTATTTATCAATCCTAATTCCTGACCCCTATTTATTTATCCCACACTCTTCTGCTCTCACACCCATACCTCATTCTTCATCTTTCATTCATTACTTCTCATTCTTTTTTCCTTATTGTTCTTCGTTCCTTGCTTCCTGTCCCTAAACTTTCATTTTTCACTTCTCATTCTTCATCCCGCATCCCTCACCTCTCATCTTTTCTTTATCAGCCCTCATCACTCTCGCCTCAGTCTGTACTTCTCATGCCATATTCCTTGTCCCTCACTCTTCACAGACTTTCTTTGGTCTCGGGCCTCAAACCGCAGACATCATCCCCCAACTTTTAACTCTCACATCTCATTCTTTACCTCCCTTCGCTCACTGCTTGTCCTACAATAATACTCTTTTACTCTTCATCCTCAGTCATTACCCCTTGTCCCTTAATCACCCTTCGCACCTCTGTCTTAAGCTTTCACTCACCATTTCTGACTTTTTAACTCTCATCCCTTTCTCCTCATTCCTTATTTCCTCTTCCTTAATCCTTCATGTTTGTTTTTGTGTTTTTACTCTTCAGTCTTTATTGCTGCTTTACCTCTACTAACCTTTAAACTCTAAAAGCATCCTTACCTCCCTTTACCTCTATGGCCACATAAAAAATTATTATTTACAAAGAGACTTACCTGCATGATAAAGTACTTTGTAAGAAATGTAAAAATACTTATCTGCACTGTAAATGGATGCATGCTATGGATACATTGTAAAAGCTGGTTCTTTGTTTTATATTTTGTCAACTGTGTGATATACTAATTTTTGTTAATCTATTTTAGTCCATATCATATCCTTTCACAATATGGGCCTCATTATGAGTGTGACAGTCTTCAGACCGCCACACTCGCAGTCAGGGCCGCCGCTGTTGCAGTGGTCCGTCGGCCACATTAAGACTGCCAGCACCACCAGGATCCATTATCCCGGAGTCCCAGTGGTTGCGGGGATCATAATCCGCCAGGGCAGCGATGCATGACCCTGTTCTCTGCCAGCCTTTCCATGACGGTGGTGGAGAACAGGTGCAGGGGGCTCCCTGCACTGCCCATGCACTTAGAGTGCTGGGACACCCCTGCTCTGCACTGTTGCAATGTTCATAGTCTGCTTTGAAGACAGTAAACATTGAGAGGGTTCTGGTGCACCCTGAAGGCAAAAGCATTGCCGCTGGCCCGATTATGAGCTGGAGACAATGCTGTAGCCTGTTTCCTTCTAGGCCTGCAGGTGGAAACCGAGGTTTCTGCCCACCGACCTAGCACAAAACTTTTAATAGCTCTGGTGGGGTTGTTGCCATGAAGGCAGCGGCCCCCCTGTCGGGAGTTTGGCAGACGAGCTTTCCCGTTCGCCAAACTCGTAATAAGGCCCTATGTAATAACAATTTCAATATGTAATAATAATTTTAAAGCAAATCAAGATAATTTCAATGCAAGCCATATTAATTTAAACAGGGGTCATATTCAGTTAAACATGGCTTGTGTTCATTTCAAAATGTGCTTTGTTCATTTCAAAGCATACTACATTTATCTCACATAGTTTCATATTCATTCAAAAATCAGTCATTCATTTTGGTGTGGGCCATATTTTTTTCACCAGGTGTCATATTCATTTCAAAGTGGTTGATATTCATCTTAAAATGTGTCCTATTCCTTTCATTGAATATCATATTCATTTTAATGGATATTATATTCTCCTTAACCCTTGTCATAATAATGTTTAGATGGGTCATCAATTTTGACATAGGTCATATTCATTTCAATATATACAAGATGCAGTTCGATGTGTATCATATTAATTTCAAAGCATAACATATTAATTTTGACAGGTTTCATTTTAATTTCAGCATTGCTCATATTCATTTTAAAGCATGCTGAACTAATTTCAGTAGGGCTCATATTAATTTCAGTTCATGTCATATTCAGCTTAGCATGTCATATTCCTTTCAATTTGTCTCATTAAAATTAACACATAATTTTAATCTTAACATTAATCATATCCACTCCAACATGTATCATAATCATGTCAATGTGTATCATACGACTTTCAATGCAAGCCATATTAATTTTGATAAATGTCATGTTCATTTTAACATATCTCGCATTCATTATAAAACATGTCAAAGTTTTTTCAATGTAGCCCGTATTCATTTAAACGCATGGCATATTCATTTTAACATGTGCTATATTGCTTTCAATCAATGTTATTTTTATTTCAATGGATGTCGTATTCATATTAACACTTGTTATATTAATTTTAAGATGCAACATATCCATTTTAACATATATCATATTCGTTTGAATATGTTTCATACTAATTTCAATGCACACCATATTAATTTTGGCAAATGTCATCACAATTTCATCTTTGGTCATACTCATTTGAAGGCATTTCATATTAGTTTCAATGGGCTTATATTGATAATGGAAGATGACATGTATGTAAATGAATATGGTGCGGCTTGAAATGCTTCTTTTACATATAGAAATTAACATGGCCTGTGTTGTAATTACTTTGACACATGTATAAGTGAATATGACATATGTTGAAATGAATATGGCAGACACAGTTGTCTACATGACACACATTGAAAGAAATATGACTCATGCTAAAATTAATATGGCACTTTTGCAAATAAATATAATCTACATCTAGATTAATATGATTTGCATTGAGATGAATGTGACTACTATTACATTGAAAATAATATGACATTTGTTGAAACGAATATGGCATGGATTGAAGGTAATGTGGAGCATTGAAAGCTATTCTGCATAATTTGAAATGAATGGCACATTAAAAAGAAAATGACACCCAGTCAAGTACATTTTGCGTATCTAAAAATAATATGACCGAGTCTGGAATGAATATCATATTGTTAAAAATGAATACAACACACATTAAATACCATGCAATGAAATAAATATTACATAATTTGAAACAAGTATGAAACATTTTGAAATTAATATGACCTACATTGAAATCTGTATGACACATCGTAGAATTGATATAGCACCTGCTAAACTAATGATCAAGTCCAATTAAGTAAATATAAAATGTACTGAAATAATGATGGCATGCACTGAAATTGATGTGCATTTCACATACTTAACTATGAAGTCCTGTGATAAATATGACATGCACATAAAAGAAAAGAGACCAACACACTGGATCAGCAACCACCTAGGTCAATAAATATTAATGAGGTGGCTGATTTAGCAACACTAGAAAGCACATGACATTGAGGCCCAATCAAATCACAGTAGAAATCAAACAGGAAAACCAATTCCTGAAAATTCTCAGTCCTTGATATTTTTGCCCTTATTGAGCATGGCTTTAACAACTGCATCTAGATTTTGTTTTATGCTCATTTTGCTTCTTTGTTTCTTTGGTGCAGCCTTATCAGATGATCTTGTGGACTATTTCACTTCTTTAAAATCATGCTTTTTTGCTTTAGAACGAGCTTTGATGTCTGTTGATATTAACTATTTGGAACACCTGCAGAGAAAACTGGAGAGCCATTTGGAAATTCTAATTGCCATATTAACAGCCTACAATCTTTCTGGAATTTCAACCATCCCTGTGAGCTTAATTTTAGAAGAGTTGTGTAGATTCACTTCTGTTTCAATTACAAACATTGAAAACAAGATCACCAGTTTGTCACCTGTTTCTGCAAGTACTTTCCGTACACTCATCCTAAATCAAGGTGTAGGAAGACCAAGGTCAGTTCAGTTTTATTATTTCTTTCACACTATTTTGCAAATAGCTCCTTATATCCTATTTTAATTCTGTTTCTGCAAGTTTCTTGTTCCAAAAGAAAACATTGAGTACCTATGGGAGATTGGATTTTCATGGGCATCAATTGCATCATGTTTGAACATAAGTTCCTCCACTCTTTACCAACGAAGAGTAGAAATGGGTTTGTGTACATCTTCTGAAAATAGGTTTACCAATATAAGTGATGCAGAACTTGATCAGCAAATCGTAAATATTCTAAGTTCAACACCTGATTCGGGAGAAAGTTATGTTTGCGGAAGCTTGAGAAGTAAAGGACTAAGAATTTAAAGATGGAGAGTGAGAACTAGACTTCATCTTCTTGACCCTGTTGGTAGAGCAATTAGACAACGTACAGCTATTCGGCGAAGGGTGTACCATGTGCAGGGTCCAAATCATTTATGGTAAATCATTTCAGATGAATTATCTATCTATCTATCTATCTATCTATCTATCTATCTATCTATCTATCTATCTATCTATCTATCTATCTATCTACCTATCTATCTATCTATCTATCTATCTATCTATCTATCATTTATAGGTTGCTTCTCTCCCAAAGAATGTGAATGGTTCACTTTAACAATGTATTATAAGTGAATTATTTAGGCCAGAGCAATGAAAATCTACCAACATCTTTGGCCCGCAGCAACAACTCTTATCTTCAGATAATGCCCTGTGTCCGGGGGTTTTGCACCAAGCCCATGTCCCCACAGAATCCATTGACGTAGCCTTCAGCCTTACATAGTAATCTCTATAATCCTCCAATCATATTGAACATGACTGTGTTTAGTGCTTAAAAGCATTGACCTTTGTAGTATTATTATTTTCTGTTGTGTTCGTGTGGTTTTGTTTGTTGTAGTGTTGTTGTGCCATGTTTGCTGCTTTGCTTTTATTATGTGCTTTTGATACATTTTCTGATTTTGTTATTTTCTGCAATGTTGCTGGTATTTGCTGTGTTCTTGTGTGTTCCAGTTGTGTTTATATTGTCACACTATCCAAATGAATGGGTCTGGACACAGGGACTGCTCTTGGAGACCATAGTGAGGCTGTATAAAGTTGAATGCAATTTCCGATCAGCACTCAGGTCTTGCGGAATGGCTGTACATTGGGGCCCAGACTTACTTTTCTTTCACACAACGCCGGCACAAACATAGCTTGCTGTGCTTTGTTGTGCAAAAGGGAGAAAGCAGAAATGCTCCATAATTAGAAAGATATGGGGCATTCCCGCTCTCTCCTTTCTCTTCCTCTGGTACACTGTGCACAGCCTAGCAACAACGCTGGCACCCTTGCACCAAAGTGCAAGGAGCCTGCATTATGGGCGGGGTTATTTTTGTGCATGAAGGAATATCTTCCTGCACAAGAATAATCCTTACAGGAATATTCCTCTTTCTATGTTTTCTGCCTAATGTAGCACAAATGGAGGGATGAATTAACAAGGAAAAATAATACAAGTTTTCCTCGTCTTTGTCTGGAAGGTGCACCAGGTTTACAAGTCTTTGTAATGCTGTGTTTGAGTCATAATACATGGGTGGATGCATGGGAACCCCACATGCTCCACCCACCTAATGTGTGCCCGACTGAAACTGACACTATGCCCTGCTTTGCTTTACTTTCTATTTACTAAATCACACAAAGTGGCTTTGTATGGCCTAGTAAATACCAAAAATGATTTTCCATTGGGGCTGTGAAACAAAAGTGACATAGCCCAGACTCTAAATCATAGTAAATCTAACTTGGTGAATCTCATGACCTTCACTCTGAGAGTAAATTCTATTGTCTGTGCAGTTTCACAGTGAAGGAACATGACACAAGGTATGGTTAACAACCACATAATGCGTCCAGTGCCTACTGAAGTCTCAAACAGTGGGAAATGGGTGATCAAGCTGGGATTCATCAAGAAAAGAAGTATAAAACCCCACAAATTGCTGGTGTCTTGAATGAATATACGTATAGACAACACTGTATTTTCACTGTTAACAAATAAATAGTGAGAAGATCAATTATTTATGATTTATTAGTGTCATTTCTGACAATGTGAGATGGTATGCAATCAGTGATAATAATCAATTAATTTGTAATGCTGTCACATCAACTATGGGGTCACGGTTACTGTAATGAATTCCATGGTGTTTTAGATTAATTTTCTTGTCACGATGTACGACCATTACAGATTACGACTCACAATTTGCATATTTTTGCAAGTAGCAATCTGCAAGTTGCAATCTGTAATGTGAAACAGTATCTGAGACACTGTTAGCAATTCCAAAATGGGCTCAATGGACCTGCCTTATTAATGTTCATGAGTCAGATTGCAATTTGCGACCCATTTGGGAATGGCCTCATTCACAGGGATGGAGGCCTGCTGGGGTCAGCAGACCACCATGTCTGTGACTGCTTTTTAAATAAAACAGTTTTTGTTTTTTGAAATACTGCCCGTTTTTATTAAAGGACAACAGCATGCTTCAAGCGCGATGCGGAAGAGAAATGCTCAGCATTTCTCTTCTGCTTCAGAGGAGGGTGCAGGCAGAGGCATGAAAGGAAAGGAAAGGCCTTTCCTTTCCTTTCATGTCTCTACAAGCAAGCTTAGCGCCATTATCTAGGCCTGCCTCCCTCATGTGCACCATTTTTGCATGGGAGGATAAATAGGGCGCTAGAGCCTTTGAGTCATTTTTTGCCCAGGAACGCCTACCTTGCATTTCATTGACGCAAGGTAGTTTTCCGCTCGCAAAATATGATGTTAACTCCAATATTTTGACGTTAGACTACTCTAGAATCAAAATACCAATATAGAGTTAAGTTTGCGCTGAATTAGCGTAAAAACAATGATGCTAATTCAGCACAAACAGAGAATAAATCTGGGCCTAAATTTCATACTCTAGGACCACTCTCTGAGAAAGCTATTGGGAGCCTTTTGTTTATCTTCAAGGGTGGGGTCTACAGTAGGAGAGAGTCTGCACTCTGCACTATACTTGGCCCACCAGAGAAACTTGGCAGTGAAATAGCTGTGGGGGAGGTGTTGTGTAAAGAGCAAAGGACAGTGAGAGCTGTTTTCTATGAGAATCTGTTTGAATGAGTCCAATGGAGTGATCTGGTATGATCAGACATCAACCAAGTTTCGGTGTAGAGGGCTGCTTTTAATGGAGCAAAGAGAATTAACAAAATTCAGAAAGTAAGGAAACATGCTAAGAAATCATAGAGAGGACAAAGGTTTGTACCACTGATCTGAGGGTATTTTGTGGAATGATGCATTTAATGCCTCCTACTAGCCTGGTTTGGTGGTGAGCATTTTTAGTTTGGGAATTGATGTTATTCTTTAAGTTCATTTTTCCATGTGTCAAGCACTTATTACAATTGTTTTCAGTTCAGCAAGTTATTTACATTTAACCATGTTTTCCCTGAAGTTGTGCATGTTAATGCAGAGAAGGAGGTGAATTCACTTCTCAGAGTGTTTAGTTTAAGGTGGCGGTGACAAATTAATGATTAAAAGAATTTTAGTATCTCTGCTACTTCACATATTGTCTTGTAGTTAGGAGACTTTTAAACAGAGCTGCCTGTTGTTCACATTGAGGCAACAGGAGATGTTTGAATGATTGAGAAGTAATGAAAGGTGTTTTGTGTATGCTTTAAAGAGAGTCAGGGAAGGATTGGACTGTTTGACTACTCCCTGGTAGTGAGGCTATGTGGTTTGACAGTATGTTTGTCAGTTTTATTTTCAGAAATCAGTTTTTCTCAGTGTTGAGGCATAGTTTTTCAACCACCGTTCAATTGTTTACAAAAGGCTAGCATGATGGAATCTATTAAGTAACTCTGTCAAACTGGGAAGAATGAGACAACATCATTCAACGTAGACCAGGATTTTGACAGCATCATCTGCTATTTGTACCACAGTGGTTGTTGTGTTACTGCCAACACAGAATCTTGATTGAAGATCATCCAGGGGCTGGTTGCATTTCATTGTTAAAAGGCAGTAATTATTTAATTATGTAGCTTTCCAGGAGTTGGCTAGGACATCCACATTGAAAAATAGTCAGAAATTATGTGGGTTTTCTGAATTGGATCACTTGAGCACAAGAATGACTTGGCTGATTTTTACATTTTCTTCCACTATGTGCTGCCTTATGGAGATTGACTAGGATTGTTATGTGTGGACTATATGCTTCATTAGCTTGGCTGGTATAGAATGGCAGAAGTAAGAAGAAGGTCTTAGTTCAGTGTCAGTCTTTGTCTATTCTGTCTGCTTTATCTTATACAATGGAGACCATATCTATGCAGACTTGCAGACTAGTGCGAAAGAGAGTATCTCATGAATGTCAGGTATCAGAGTTCTATTTTTCCTATTTTTTCCTGGAAGAAGGTAGATAATGTTTCCCAATTTGTTCATTAGTTTGGTAATGATCTTCTATTCAGCATAGAGCTGCATGAGTCTCTGAAGCTTCTTGATCAAATCATTTGTTTCTTTTTATTGACCCATTACATATATTTTGGTAAGTAGAAGGTTAAAACATAGTGGGAGATGGTGAAAGCCGTCAATCGAAATTGGGTTTTGACTCTTAATGCAGACAGTTTTGAGTATTGGGAAGTTGTGAGTCGAACTTTGACATGCGTGGGTGCTGAGCAAATGTCATTGAGTCATTGTATAAGGTTAAGTTGGGTCCCTCCAGTGACGACCAAAGATACCTATGAAGATGCATTTGACCACAGAACGTATTCAGTTTTGTCTTTTCCGTAAAAATGATTTAACTTCTGGGCATTCCTTATCTTCTGGATAATTTCTTCCTAGTCAGAAGATAATGAGATAATAAGAGAAGGTCTGATTTGACCCCACCTTTTCATCTGCAAATGTAATAATCAGCAATCAATGTTTACAGTACTGCTTTCTACGGACCAAAACACATGATGAGTGATTTAGTTATAGTGGTAGAGGCCACAACAGGAGATTTCCCCCCATATTCGCCTATACATCCAGTCAATTCATAGTGAAGGTTATAGTGCCATTTTTCTTTTTAAAAAAAGTATGAAATATTTATTCACCAATCTAAAACATTTTTGTTTCATTTATCAGGCACGTTGACAGTAACAACAAGCTGATACGGTGGAGGTTTGTTTTCCATGGCTGCATCGATGGCTACAGCAGAGCAATTATATATGTGAAATGTTGCACTAACAATTGTGCAGGCACAGTTCTTAATCTTTTCAGAGATGGAATATCCAGATTTGGACTGCCGTTGAGGGTTAGGGGAGACATGGGTGTTGAAAATGTTGATGTTGCACGTTACATGGTACATAGAAGAGGTTTAAACAGAGGCAGTTTTATTTGTGGCTGAAGTGTTCACAATCAACGTATTGAACGATTGTGGGCAGAGTTAAACAGAGTTGTTGTTCGTTATTTCAAAAATGTGTTCCTTTGGATGGAACAAAATGGAATACTAGATATTCAAAATGAAGTCCATCTTTTTGCAATGCACTATATTTACCTAAAGAGACTAAATAAAGCAGTTGTTGAGTTTGTAAACCAATGGAATAATCCCCATATGCGTACAACAGGGCATTTAACTCCTTTACAGCTATGGACCGCTGGCATGCTCAGTGCTACCTCAATGTTAGACACCTTCTGTGAGGGAGATGATTATGGGGTTCATAACTATGGTTACACATTTACTGCTGAAGGAAACAATTGTGTACAGGTCCCAGAAAATATTTTAATTTTAAGTGAAGAAGACAGGGTGGCATTAGAGACTTTAATAGATCCTGACACCAATGATTCTAATCATGCAGTAGACATTTTCATTAACACATGTCATTTTCTTGCAAATCTGAACTATAATGTAGCCAATGATTAAAATCTAATTCTTTTGTTCTGCTTTTCGATATACTCCAATGTCTTGTTTTCCTTTAACAAATACTGTTCTTGTTTCTATGCATCAATGAGCAAGGTATATAGCATTTTCTTTACTAATGTAAAAATTACACATTTTGTATAACACATTTAAATATCTGTGATGTCAATGATTGCATTCAACACTGTGGACCTAGAATTACTGTACAAATGAAGAAATTGTTATTAAACCAAGTCCATGAGGGTCTCATTAATCAAAATAATAAACTGTGGGAACCGCGAGCTGGATAGTAAGCGGAAACTACTTTAAGCTTAACAATGTTGGTGCAAGTTGCGATTGTGTGTTTCAATGATCACTAAACATGCAGTAATTGTAAATATATTCTGAGTGCAAAGTCAGTTTCAGATTATTGTCAGCAGAAGATCTAACTGAAACACATGCCTTTCATGGTACCATGACTGATGACATGTTCTACTGATGCAGAAATAAAGTTAAATCAAATATCTATAGTCTGCATAACTCATTAAAACTATGAGGACAATGTCCAGGCACTCTAAATTAAAATAAAGCACACAAACATACAAATGTAATAGTGAACCTTAATGGCTTAATGTATTGTCTCGAAAGGACAGGGCTTTTAATGGTCACACCATGGAATTTAGAACAAAAACATTCAAATATGGGCGACTGATTGAAGACACAAACAGGGCATTTGAGCCCAGAGAGAGTAGGAAATAATTGTCTTTTCCAGTCGTGATTTTATGAACTGGTGTTTGGAGACTAAACTGCAATCAACCAATCAATCAAATATAGCATTTGTAAAGCTCATCACTATTACCCCTAAGGGTATCTGGGTGCTGAGGGTGCTGTTTCTTCTTTGAAAAGCCATGTCTTGAGTTCCCTTCTAAAGATCACCAGGGAGAGAGCTGTTCGCAGGTCGAGGAGAAGGCTATTACAGGACTTGGCTGCTATGTTGGAAAAGGGGCCACCTCTGTTGTGGCTGAGATGAATGAGGGGTGTGTGGGCAGGATTTCGCGAGGGGGAGCATAGTTGTCTTGCTGGGACATAGAAGCTCAGTCGATGGTTTATGTAGGATGGCCCTAGGTTATGTAGAGCCTTGCATGCTAGTGTGACCTGCAGATATTATGTGAGTTGGATACATTGTCATACTTCCAAATTGTCGGGAATGGAGTATAGATTCAGAGCTTTGCTTTTGTAAGGGTGTGTTCCTATTTCACTATTCTTTAAATTATTTTTTGCTGGTTGTTTCCGTGATACTTTTTGTCAGAAATTATCCTCCTTGAGCGAAGGTGATACCATGTTTTGGCCTCTTCAAAATGGGAAATTATTCTATGTCTTGCACGATACCTGCTTGTCAAGAAGACACCATTGAATGTTTCCTATTGAAAGACACATTTTTTGCAACTATCCCACACATATACCAGTATTATCCCCATGCGCATTGTTAATGGTCTGTAATTTATCTGATCGCCTATTAGCATTGTTTTCATTCAGGTGTTTACTTTCATCTGCTGCCGGAAATAGTGAAAGAACACATTGTTAATGCATTTTCCTGAGAAAAACATTCAAAAGCTCTGTGGAGTGCTCAACAACTAAGGTGACCCTTTTGGAAATGTCCTCAGAAAGTGTTTACATGCACCTTAGTTGTACATACAGTGATGAAATCCTCTTTTTGCTGCAAGACAAACTCTTGTTTAAAATGATAAGGGGGCATTAGAAATAAATAATTTTTACATACTCACCCTATTTGTTGCTGAATTTACTGCTGTCCAGTGTATGTGCTCTGAACCCTAAAACATTTATAATTTTACTAATCATTCGTTGTCATGCTAAGGCTATAGTTAGTGTCTGATGTAGAAACTGGGCCCATGGCATGGAAATGTAAAAGTTAGTTCAGGAATGAAACACTTATTCTACCCTTCACTCATTATAACAAAGGAAACAAGACGTCAGGGCTACTATTGTAGCCTGACTGCTGCAGTGTAAAACGTCCTATTAAAATAACCCTTTTTAATAGGTAAAATCCTCCTTTTTAAATATTAGGAAGTCACCTCTTTGTAAGTGCTGCTGTCAACAAATTAGAGTGCATGGTATTTAAAAGTGCCACATGTTCAAAATTAACATTGCAATGTCACTATAGCAACAAGTCCCTAAGGCCCTCATTATGAGATTGGCGCCTACTGCCACAGTGACAGCCTTCAAGATACCATCGCCGTGCCTACTGACCATCCATGGCATTATGACCGTAGCCCGAATCCCGCCAGCATGCCAGCAGAATTCCGGCTATGGTCATGGCGGCGGACGGAGGTAAGGTGGCACTTCTGCGAGCAGCAGCACCACACCAGCAAAACACCGCCTACCATATCATTTTACATGATATGGCCTGGCAGTGTTTTGCTGGCGGATGCTTTTGCTGGCAGCAGCGCTGCATCCCATCTCCTGTCGGAGGACCCCCTGCAAGCAGGTAAGTTGGGTTCTCTGACTAGAGTGGGGCGTGGGGGGTGTTGTGGGCGTGTGTGGGGGTGCGTGTGACTGTGTTTGAATGCGTGCATGCGTGTGTAATGCATGTGTGCATGAGTGGGTGTGTGTGTACGTGCATGTTGTGTCATGTGTTTCGTGTGTGCCTGGATGTATGTCCGTGAGTGTTGCTCTGAGTGTGTATGAATGTATGCATGTGGTAAAGCATCCCAATCTAGCTAACTTATTCACTCTGGGACTCGTTTTAGGCCAATGAATCTTTTGACCCTGATTGAAGACACTTTAGGACGAGATAACTAATCAACATGTCAATCAACAAATCAATAACATTATCAATAAGACTCGGACACCACCATGACCTTTCAGTCATGAATAACCACACCAGTTTAGTAAGATTATATGATGTTTATTCCCTATTGGTTACAATTCTACCAGTAAGTTTATTAGTCTCAAAACCATGAAACACATCAAAATAGTCATAATATGGCAACTTGAATAGGATTTCATCAAAGCAAAGATCATGAACATTAGAACATAGCACAACGTCAACATGGATTAACCTTAGCAGAGTATCATTAGAGCATTGTTCAGCAAAGCATTGATTCAGTCACTTGTCTATTTGTGTCCGTTTAGTGAACTTCTTAACTAACTTCGAATTAGCATTGGCATGTTGGGCTTCATGCAAAATAATTTGGTAACACTAATTTGGAAAACATCTAACTATGGTCTCTGTCAAAAGGAAGCAGTTGGTACCTAGAAAGGAAAGGCAAACAGACAATTACAATTTCATCATCATATTGTTACCCTCCGTATTGGGTCAGCATACAGGGTCAGTCTTCGTCCTCAGGACATGAGTTGATTCGCCATCAGCCAGGGAATTCAGCAAGACGGGCAAGGAAGGGACACTTCACTCATAAGGAGGAAAAGTATAGAACGGGCAAGATAAGGGCGAGGATGGTTTGAAGAACCAAACAGCAAAGTCTCTAGGCAGAGTGACAAAGTGTCTGGGTCATATCAAAAGTTTGCAATGGCATCTCCCTAATGGCCTTCCTTGTACTATCCTTGTACCTACACTGTTGCATTCAGCAAAAATGTTTCTCTGAGCAAGTCGAATTTCATGGGAACGGATCCACTACGGTTACATACATCCTCTAGCTTTGGAAAAATACGAGTTCATGTCCTTCAGCAAGTCAGCACACTGCACATTAGAAAAACACATTTAATATGAAACCGGGCTGCTCGGCCTCGACTCATGCTAACTAAGGCCTAATGATTTACCAGCAAATCCTTAACATATAACTCTTAATCTTAGTATAGAATCATTCATTAACGCATTGTTATTTCTTCATTAGTCAATTTTATTAGTCATTGTATACATTGGGGCCACTCCCCATGGGCACATTTCAAGCGCACGTTTAGCAAAACACATTAATACATTTTCGATGCAGCATTATTATACATTAGTTCATAAACATTTCATGTTAACTTTGAGTATAAATCTACGCTCCCTCACATGCGTGGGTGAATGTGTGTATGCGTGTGTGTATGTGGGGGGTCAGGAGGGGGCGGAGACCCCTATCAGAGCCAGGGAAGGAATTTTTATGGCAGTGATAGTGCCTACCATCATGGTTTCCGTGGTAGTACAGAACCCACAGAAACCATTGCGGTGGGCGGGGTCAAAATGCCATGGACGGCCTAGTGACGGGCGCTGGGCTGGAGACTGTAGTCTCCACCCTGGCGGTCATTACCGCCATGGCAGTCTGTGTGTTAACTTGGCGGTTTCGCTTTGGCCAAACGGCCAGTGTCATAATAGTGGAGGTATGTACCGCAAGCCTGTTGGCGGTAATACCTCTACTATAACACCGACCGCCAGGGTTATAATGGCCCCCTAAAACCTATTTTCATTTTTCAAGGTCTTGCTGTCATATGTATAAGACCATATTGAATTTTGATTTTTAATAAAAATAAATAATTGCCTGAGCTGTCAGAAGGCTTAATAGCATTAACCTTTGCAAACTCCCAGTCTGTGCTCAAGCCCGGGAGTATGTGAGAAAAATGTCCAAACGGCCTCCCAGAAGCAAACAATAGGCTGACCTTAATAAACAGAGATGACCCCTAGGAATCCCATAGAATATTCAGAGGGTAGGTTGTGGACATCATTTTGACACTGTAATGTCAAGTCCTGCTTAACAGCTCTGTTGGGAAACATCCCCAACCATGACTCCTGAACAACGAAGTTGTGAAAAACTAAAGTGGAACAACGCTTTCATTAACCACAACTTCGTTGTTCTGTGCCTTAACCACGCATGTGCTGAACCACACACATGCGTGGTTAAGGCACAGAGGAAGGGAGTCGGCATAGTTGGAGGACACGATCAGGTAAGTGGAGCTGGGACCGTTTTAGGGGCAGGGGTGGGGGTCGTTGTAATTTTAGGATCGGGTGGCAGGCCAGGGTATTTTTTGTTTTTAGGGGTGGGGTTGGGGGGGCAGGGTAGTTTAGGTTTTAGGGGGTTGGGGGGCTGCAGTAGTTGTAGGGTCAGGGTGGGGGTGGGGGGTTCGGGGTATTTTTAGTTTTTGGGGCAAGATGGGGGTCGGGTAGTTTAGGTTTTAGGGGGATGGGGTTGCTGTAGTTTTAGGGGCAGGGTGTGGGGGGTCGTTATATTTGTAGTTTTTATGGTTGGGGTCAGGGTAGTATAGGTTTTAGGGGGGTGGGGAGTGTGGGATTGCGGTACTTTTAGGGGTAGGGTCGATGTAGTTTTGGGGGTAGGTGGGTCAGGGAATTTTTAGTTTTTAGGGGTGGGGTGGGGGGTAGTTTAGGTTTTAGGGGGTGGGGTTGTGGTAGTTTTAGGGGTGGGGTCATTGTAGTTTTAGGGGTGGGGGTCTGTAGGGTGCGGGTGGGGGTGTCGGGGTATTTTTAGTTTTTAGGGGCAGGGGTGGGAGGTAGTTTAGGTTTTCGTGGGTCGCAGTAGTTTTAGGGGTGGGGTGGAGGGTTGGAGTATCTTTAGTTTTTAGGGGCTGGGTAGGGGGCGGGGTAGTTTAGGTTTTAGGTGTGGGGGTTGGGGTAGTGGTAGAATTGTTTTAGGGGTGGAGTGGGGGTTGGGTACCATTGTTTTAGGGGTGGGGGAACCACGCATTCCTTTACCAGGAATGCCTCTACAACGAAAAATCGTTGTTAAGGCATTAGTGGTAAAGGCATTTGTGATATCAATGGTGTTGTTGTTCTGACCGCGTTGTTTAGGCATGCATGGTTCCAGCATTCGTGGTTCTGACTCCTATTAGTTCTGTTGAACCACATCTAACATTTGACAGGAAGAAAACAGGATGCCAAGACAATTCTTGTGTATTTGATGCCTTTTAACTCAAAGACTCTGTTTGTGACTTGCCAGGCAGCTGTCTCTGGGTTTGTTGTGGTACAGTGAGTGCTTCAAACTGGATTTTAGTGTTACCACAGTATACCCCCCACTCAGATACCCAGCCTCAGAGCCCAAGTTTAATGTGGCCAAAGACCTTGGCCACCATGAGTTTGCCCTGACACATTAAATGTTTGGCCTCTTTACAGTAAGGCAAACAGGAACTACAGCAAAAGTAGGTTGGTCATGGCCTGGGAGCTATTACTCTATTGGTCATAGAGGAACTAGCAGTATCATAGGGTGTTCCCCACCTACTTGCTGGTGGACCTTACAAGACTGGGCCCTCATCCAGCCTTTATCAGAAAAATACTAAACTTGCTAAAGGATGCCAGGCAGACTGAATATGCTGCACTTGGCTTCTCTGGCCTGTGAGAAGGACCTGAGGAGTTTGGACCAACTTCCTCTTGAAACCCAAGGATACAAAGGTCTTCTAGGATTATGAGGCTGATCCTCTGGGTAGCACCAGGAACATAAACAAGTTGAAGAGGACTTTCTTGTGAAGAAATCCATTTGAACAGTAGCAACTGGACCCGGACTGGAATTTTCTGTTTCACTCGGCCAGATACCCTGATAGTCTACAACTATTCCACCTGAGGTCTGGTGGACATAATCAGTGTATTCCAGTGGTTGTTTGGGCACCCCAAGACGTTTGTGAAATTAGCTCCAGAGCTTCAAGGGGACTGAATGCAAAAATTATTTGATTGGCAGTTCCACACTGTCAGATTGAAATGTCTCAGAAAAATGTAAAGGTTTGGACTTTGAAAATGTTTCTAACTTTCCTACTTCCATGTCATAGCAAGGCCAATCTGCTTGGTGTATCCAACTGGATGAGGCGGCCCTGCTGTCAAAACATACAACACTCTTTTATCTGATGAAATTCCTCTCACTTTTGAGGCAATGCCCTCCTGTGAAGGGCTCTGGTTGTCAAATCTCTCCTTCTCTCTCTGTGTCTACCTTTATGCGCTTCTGGCAGGAAGGAACTGAAAAGGCTTCTTCAGTAATAATAGTTCTTAATATTTTCCTTTTGTATATAGACATCAACACAGCTACAAAGAATTGTAGGTACTTCCATACCCAACTTCTTTGTTAAATGCCCTCCATTTTAGATGCAATGTGTCTGTAAATAGTATGGTAGGGTTCATCAATCTCCAGATGGTAGTCACCATCACCACATAAGCTATCTTTGCCAATGATTAATAAAAAGTTGTTCTGAATCTGGGGCACTGTACTTATTCTACAGTCATAAGGGCATAGTTTTCACTGATGCAGGCCTCTTCAACAGGGGTAGGGTTGTTTTCCATCGACGATTAAGTCAAAAACGGTCAAAGGGACAAGGGAAGATGTCTAGTTCTTCTGCTTCAATGAGAACACAAACAGAAACAGGACCAAACTCTTTCCACCTTTTCACATATAGAAAGAGGCAAATGCTTCTTTGAATTGTTTTTGCAGGATCCTGCACAAAAACAGTCTTGCCCATAACGCAGACACACTTGTGTCATGGTACAAGGGTGCCTACATTGGTGCTAGGCAGCCACATGTTTGCCAGCATTGAAAGACTATTAGAGAGCCATATCTTTTCAATTTGGCCCTCATCACCTCCCTCCCATTCATGCAAAACAGTTCAGAAACTTGCATTGGTGCACTATGTTACGTGAACTCTTAGTAAATCTGTCCATAAATCTGAGATCTGAGCCTGTTGATCTTGTGGAACAGTTGCGTCATCCCCTTTTCAACTCTGGATTGTGGTGTGATGCTGTCTGGAAGGTGCATCCTACTACATGGGTCCATGATGGGCTCCATCACATTTTTTTGCAATGTATTTGCTAGGGCACACAGACTACAGCTTAGCTAAAGGCAATTTATTTAATAGTTTGTGCATACTATTTTGAGAGGTACCTGTTTCAGCCTCTGGCATACAATTGGAAATGTTCTTTCTTTGTGTCATCTTCCTTGTTAGTGTGGTTTGTATTTGGAATGCCGACTTATCTCATCCATTCAGTCCTCTCCCTTAAAGAGCATTGACCCCTTTGACTTCTCCGTTCCCCCACCTCTTTGTACACTTCCATGCACCATTTTCTCCCTTCATCCCATTCCTACCTGGATCCAATCCCTGCATTTGATCCTCTACATTTACATCTGTACCCTGTCCTGGTATTGTTTGCTTAACACACCTCCTTGACATGGTAAGAACTCTAGTAGAATTCTCTTCATGGCCTCCCCTCAATATTGTGTAATTTCTTTCTTGCCCATACTGGGTGTATCCCCTGCAGTCCCTTTTCCCTTTCTGTCTTTATTCTTTGTTTGTGCCATTCTCTACCTTATACCATGCTTCGTCCTTACTTTGCTGTGTTTTTGTGACTGGACTCCTGGATACCCTCATGCTTCCTACCTTCCTTTTGCACGAAAATGCCATTTCCATCATCTGTCCCAACAAAACCTGATCTCTGTCTATATGTCTCCCCAGCTAAACTCCTCTTATTCAATTGCCCACCTGTTCTCTCTCACCATTGCAGTCCGTTGCTTACCTCCACAACAAGTTACTTACCTTTGGTAATGCCATATCTGTGAGAGACTCTATCTAGCCACATATTCCTTACCTTAGAATAATCCCTAGGTGTCACACTTGATCAGGACATTTTCAAGCAGTACCCCTGCCTGCATGTTGTTGGAATAATTTGGCCCCGTGTCAGCACTCTCCACACTGGAAATTATGTGTGCTGTTCCTATATAGGTGCCACACCGGCATGCGGACATGCCTTCCATTTGTGACTTGCTACGACAGGAGTGTGGAGCCATGATGAAGACTGACAGCTGGTCTGAAATTCTAAGGACCTTAGAATGGTGACCCTCACACTGTAGTCAGTTTATGGTGCGGAGAGGATGTGAAGGCCAGTAGGAATCTGAAGATAGAGGGCCATAATTATGACTAGGTTTGCATCGATCATGCACCAAGCAAAGTGGTGCAAGAGCGACGGAAACCGTGAGTCAGATATTTGAAGACACACAAAGCCACTTTACGTGGCTCTGAGTGGCTTCAAATGTCAGAAGTAACGCAATGCAGTGAAAATAGCTGCTTTACGTTATTCTTCCCTGTGAAGACGTTTCATGGGTGAAGGAGAGGGGATTAGGATTTGCTCCTACACCATTAGCTAATACATTTGCAATAGAGAATAACATTAAGGATTTGTTAATGAAGGTAAGGAAATTATTTGCAGAGAACGAACTAATAGTTAAAGATAATCAGTCTGGGTTTTAACCTCCTTCTGTGTGGACACAATCTATACAAATGTTAGGAAAGGAAGTAGAGACATTTGAGAGAGTAATAGAAAAAGGGGTTGAAGATCTCTCTGCTAAGAACAACTTTTCTAAGAAACACAGAGAAGCCTTGAAACCGTTTGAGAGCTGTGATAGTGTAAGGATTAAACCAGGGGACAAAGGAGGAAGTATAGTGGTTATGGATACGGATGATTACATGAGGAGGATGTATGCTTTGTTGAATGTAGCAGCACATTATAGGAAATCCAATAGAGAGGAGTGGAAGTCTCTAGTAGTAAGAATCAAAAGCATTCTAAAGTTAGCTAAAGACAATGAGTTAATCTTGTCAGGATGAATATGATTTTCTTAATAATGAACACCCAATATTACAATGTCTGTATGGGTTACCCAAGATTCATAAAAATATCTATGATCCCCCTATGAGACCAATAGTCTCAAGTCTGAGTTCCCTTAGGGACCCCCGCAGGAAGTATGTAGAGTGTTTTTTTGAACCATTAGTCTTAAACCACCCTTCGTACATCAAAGATGCAGCTGATATGATTTGCAAAATTTAAGACAGCCACGTGGTGTTCACAGACCACAGTGCAAGGCTGGCAGAAGAGAACATCATCTTTCCCAAAGGTATCCAGCTTTTTGGATTTCCGGTCCAGTGGAGTGGTAGGGAACATGCCCAGTTTGACTCGAGAGGTGTAGGCGTGCACCACAAAGCTCTCCGTGGTGAGGTGCTGAGTAAGGAAACTGGGGTCCCCACGATCGGAGCAATTGTGGTGGCCAATTGTAGAGACGCATAGAGATGCACATGAGTCCCTGTGCAGGACTTGGACCAGGCCCTGAGTAAGACATCACTACGGGCTTGCTAAAGGTAAGTAAGGGTTCAGATGGGAAACTCATGGCTAAAGCACTTCTGTCAAGACATTTGTCTTGACTGCCACTGTAGGTCCCAAATACCTTAGCTGACCTATGCACTACCAAAGCAAATGAGGCACCCTCCTCTGGAGATACTAGTGGGAGAGACCAAGCCAGATTCTGATGAAGTGTCTAACCCACTGGCATCTGCCAGTTCCCAATACCAGTTGTCCTCAGTATCATCTTAGGTATGCTGGAATCCATACGTTTCCTCAGACCCCTCCCATTCATCTCCCCTTCCAGGCCTGTCGTATGAAAAAGGTACTAGCTCTGACCCAGAGGGCATGTACTCAGTTGGTGCAGGAACTGGTGTTGGACGCCCGTCCAGCTCCATATCATAGTCAGGAATGACAATAGGGATGGTGCCACCGTGGGTCAGCGGCGGGACTGTCGGTACTGGAGCTGGTGCCTAGGAAGGTCTTGGTCTCACAGTCAACTCTACTCGAGATCCAACACCAGATCTATAGGCCAGACTGGCACCAAGGGCGAAACTGCCAGCCAGGATCCAGTGGGGGCCATTCCTGAGTCTGGGGGGCCCAAAGGTATTACAGACGGACCGGGCCGCTCAAATATGAGGTGCATGGCCGGATACAATTTTTTGCAGCTGCGTAAGGGTCATTCCAGCTCAGGGAAAGTCAATAAAGCACACAGCTGACCCTATCTCAGGCTTTGCTAAAGCATGTGACTTAGGCTGCTGATTCTGCTGTGCCTTGCATTGGTGCGTTTAAGTCGAAGATCTCTTTGGCTTCTTGGATCTCTTCTTGCAGTCGGACGTACCCGATGACTTTGAACAGGACTGCGACCGCTGGGTGTGGCTCTACGAGCAATCCCAGAACCTTCCTTGCAACCAGGGTCTTGATTGTGGTGGCATCATCCAACATTAGAAGCAAATGTTCTTGAGGGAACGGTCCTTTAGTGCCTTTGGGTGCATTGCACAGCAGTCCTCGCAGGTGTTGGAATCATGGTTTCTCTCCAAGTACCACAGACAAACCAAGTGTGGACATCTGCTTGTGACAGGCACCACATAGCTTGAAACCAGTATTTTTCTTTGGGGACATCCTGTCAGACCAGGAGAAAAATCTCTTTATTCCTTGACTTTTTGTCAAAGTTTTTTAAACATTTAAAAGTTGACTAAGTTAGTTCTTCATGGATCAGCGCTATCTGGGATGGAAAGGAAAGAAGTGAAGTAAAGGTTGGCTCCTATATAGACACCATGCATGTAATTTCCATTGTGGGTGATGTTGACAATGCCAATGTGGACCCGAATTACACCACCTACCGGCATGTGGGGGTGTTGCTTGAAAACATCCAGATCCAGTCTGACAATTCTAAGGTAAGGCATTTGGAGATGGAAATCTCTATCAGATATTCCAGTTGCTTGTACTGTTCCCTGACTGTGCCCTTCCCAAACACCTTGTATGTGCTTTTACCTCTTCCACCCTGGCCCTACTGAGTCTGTACTATTTTAATTTCTAATCTTCTCAAAACACTCCATCTTCATTGTTGCATTTACTGTCATTAGC
Organism: Pleurodeles waltl; assembly: GCF_031143425.1. Lineage (NCBI taxonomy): Eukaryota > Metazoa > Chordata > Amphibia > Caudata > Salamandridae > Pleurodeles > Pleurodeles waltl. The sequence goes on from NC_090444.1 coordinate 450,779,510, forward strand.
CCCATTATCCCTTGATATTCTCTTTGTGCTACTTGGTTTATATATTTTGCATGTCCTCAGCCATGCTTGGACTGGAGACAAATCTCTACTATTTGATACTTCCTGTAAAAAACCCTTGCTTGTTTTTCCTTGAGAGCTCCATTGCCCCTGTATTCTGTCCCTTGCCGTACTCGCTGAACACCCAGGCACTCTACCCACAAATTATCCTTATTTGTTCAGTATTTCTTCTCCTCCTGCTGGACCACCGTTTGTGACCCCAGTTGTTTGTCTCTACCCACCTATGCACCTTCCATGTGCCATTCTATCTCCTGATTACACTACACCAAATTATCATTAACATATCTTATTAACAGTGAACCGTGAAATATTTCCTATCTGCCCAGAAGGACACTCAGAGACTGGCTGCATGGGTCACAACACCATGACATTTACCCTGCTCAACAGTGGGTTCTCCACCTTGATCTAGGTTTCTTCATTCATGTAGCTCAATGCCAAACAAGCCTACACAGGTGGGCCCGTTCTCTCCTTGCCTAAGCTACAGAGATAAGTCTGCAGGACTTATCACATAACATTTAGATATTACATCAGTTTACATATAAACCTAACAAGACTTCTATGCAGAGTTCAAACTTGCAAGGTCTAAGAAACTCTGGCACTGATTTATACTTTTTGGTGCAAAACTGCACCAACTCAGTTTTCCACCAAGAAGTTTAGCACTGACTTGCACCATTTCTGTACACCAGCCGAGCACCATATTTATAGAATCGTGCAAGCCGATGCAAAGGGTATGCTAGCAGCAAAAAAAATGACTTTAGTTTGGTTGGGCTGGCAGTATGGAAGATGGTGTTTTTGCACCAAAAAATGACGTTAGACAGGTGATAGTGAAAAAAATGACTCTAGTCTGCCTAGAGTCATTTTCTGACGCAAAACCATCCATACCACATGAATCCTGGGTTTGAAAAGACAGGAGTCATGCCCACCACCCCAATGGCCAGCACAAGGGACCAGGGTCCCCTGGGCCTGGCCAATGCACCCAGTGCCATGTAGGGCGGCCCATTTCAGGGCCCCCAATGGCCCTTTAAAAAATAAAATAAAATACTTACCTGTACTTACCTATGATGGGGTCCCCCATCCTCCGCTGTCCCTCTGGTGTGGGTGGGGGTGCCCCGGGTACCCGAGGAGGGCACCATGGAAACAGGCCCAAGGTCCCCTAATGCCTGCCCTGACCCAGGCGTTAAAAAATGGCTTTTGCACCATTTTTGACCCCTCCTCCCTCCCATACACCATTTTTGCATGGGAGTATAAATATGGCGTTAAGGCCATAGAGTCATTTTTTGCACGGGAACGCCTACCTTGCATCTCATTAAGGCATGGTAGGTTTCCACTTCCCAAAAATTACTTTAACTCCATAAATTTGTCGCTAGACGGGACTAGCACCAAAGTATAAATATGGAGTTAGTTTTGCACCGAATTAGAGTAAAAAAGAAATTACGCTAATTCAGTGTTAACTGAGTATAAATATGCCCCTCTGATGTCTAAACTCAATTCTCACAAGTCTTGGACATCTTTACGGATAACTGTGTCAATGAGCTGTTGATTTATCACCTTCATCCAACCAGTTGGGGTGGGCTGCTATTCATCTGACTGCAAGCCTAAAATTCGATAAAGTTAATTAAAAAAAATTCAATCACCTTCACAAACACTCTTATATAGAGAATCAGTCCATCTTTCCCTTACACTGTGAAGAACTCCCCTCTCATCTGCTACTGCTGTCATTTGAAATCTGACAGCCTTCCTCCCAATAAAACCACATCATCAAAAAGTCACTCATTTCTTCTTTCCTTCTATGCAACTCATTCACTAATTGTCTTATCTTGGCTGAGAAGAGACTGGTATTTAATTCCTATATCTATAACTGTTAAGCTTGACTTTCTGATTACTGCTTTCCTCCACTGGAGCAACCCAGTTTCCTAAAGAACATGCAGGACAGGTCGTCTGGCGTGTACAACACCATACAAGGTGCCTTTGACTATAGCAATATTACACAACACCAAAGCCGATGTAATTACACACAATTTCCTAACTTACCATATTAACTGGTAAGTATCACTACTTCTCAACACAGTTTCAATATGCTAGTTAATCAGACACCACTGAAGACTGAACAACAATCCACTATTCAACATTGTATATTTTCTGTTTGGTCAAGATATAGTTGTTCTATCCAATGCTCACAATAAGAATGATAAATGCAGTCCTGGAGGCAATCAGCTGGACACCATGGCACCATCGACTTGTAGGACATAAAAGTCAAAGTAATTTGCATTTTTACAGCAGAAGGTCCTCAACTTATTACATTTTACAGAAGTACCTGCAATGCTAGATGTAATCCTGGGAAAAGGCCTGTCACTATTTATCTTTTTTGTGGCAGTGGCATTTCTCATCTAAGGTACAACTAAGCAGGAGAAAACTGATTTAAATCTGTTAAATCAATTTTTTGGTTCTATTCATTTGTAAATCCTTCCATTAACAGAAATGGCTGGGTGAAATGGATTAATAGAAGGTTAAAAGTTACAACCTCAACTGCAAATGCACTTGAAGATTTTTTGTTCACCTTACACCAACAGAACAAAATCAGCACACCTGCTGCTCATCGTGTGCTCAAAAAGCATTATTTTTGAAGCAGTTTGGCATTACTCATGCAAACAAAATTACCACAGTGCAGCAGAGAGGAAAGGTCTACTGAACTATCAAGAGAGCTATGTGTATGGAGCAGCATTACAAGGTCACCCAACCCAGGATAGACAAATGTGGAATCATGTTTCAATACATTTGCTCACCTATTAGAGAAGCATCTAACTGAATCATTGTTTGTTCTGTGGTACAGATTCGAGAGACTGACCACCAACTTTCCCTTCCCTTTCCCGACAGAATTATTGGTGAGAAAATTGTAAACAGACCTACAAATGTGGGCCCGGAGTTTGGGAGAGCAATACAAGAGGACTGGTTGCTTTTGGGAGATGCTTCCGCCCAACTGCAAGCTTTCAAATGCATTCAGTGGCAAAATATGAACTGGCCTAAAATAGTTGGGGAAAATATTAATCATTCACTAATATAAAACCCCAAAAACTGCTACTATTATAGATGTAGTTGTTATGTATGGTTTAGGATAATTCATGACCAATAGCAGGGATGTGTGATATAAAACATCCTGGATTTTTCCAATTTAAAAAAAACTTTCTAATATGACTGCAGAATTTATAATATTTTCCCTTATTCTGATACACAAGGATTGTGTGATTATTGTATATATTACTAACCTATTATTCTAAAACATCAATAGCTGTGTATGGCTGGACTGTCTAACTCATAAAACTCTGGATCTAGGTGAGCATAACTCTTGCAGAGAAACGTGAGAGACACCAATTGTTTTACCTGTTCTGTGACGGCTGTGTAATAACCAAGATCCCCAAGGAGATATATGAATCTTTGTGGGTGCAACCTACGATTTGGGAGGGTTCACAACAGTGCAGTAGGTCCCTGATGACCACTCCTGGTGGGCTGAACAAATTCCACAGTGATGGGAACTGTCACACAGGTCTGCTTGAGATAACTTAGTGCACAAACTATTCTAAAAGGCGATATGCACCTGCCCTTGTTACTGGCCCTAGAGAGCCAAAACCCAGAAAGATGGAAACACCTGGTAGAAGTGGACTAGGATGCAAGGCACAGTAGCTCAGTAGAGTAATTGTACCTGTTCTGTGAAGCATTAATTTTTACATATGCATATATACATCATTATCTTTACTAAGCAAAATAAAGCAATGGGTTGGACGATCAGTTATTGTGCTGCAGGCCATTTGATGATTTCATGGCTTGCACCCCCCATTACACTACATCCCTGAGAAGCTGTCACTGCTTGCCATTGCAATACATGAGAGTCAAGTGTTAAAGCGATTGTACTTGGCCCAGTTTGCAGAGCCATAAGGTGATGTACCCCCGGACATCAGAGGCAAATGGCCGCAGGCCTCAGGCCCTGTAGCCCCTGAAACCCTGTAGCCAACCAAACATTGTCTGACACTTACACAAGAAACAATAAAAAAGTTAAAACAAGAACTCTGTCGATATGAAGAACTTCTATTTATTGTTAACCATTGTAGGAAAATACTTTATTGGTCATTGCAACAACAAACATTGACAAAGATTTAGAAAAAATAAGGTCCTTAGCAGTCTTTTGTAATATACCAGGATAAACAAATCAGGAAGGGAAAGAAATGTGCTTTTCTAAAGGCACAGAGACATGCACCTTGCTATCAAATGAATTTGCAGAAGCAAAAGGCCCTTGAATTTTACAAGCTTCCGCAAGACTATCACACCTTCATAGACAACAGCATGGTCACGCCTCTCTATCTAAAACACATGCTACTACATCAAATATGGAAGCTATCTACTCATCATCAAAACATGATTACTAGGCCCGCCCAAATCCCGGTGGAGTATCCCAAAGTCCATGTTTGTTTTAAATTCTTCATAGGACATTGAAAGAGGGAGGCGCAACACATTTCCACAGGTGTTTGCCTCTGGGAACATGGACAATTGGACTTGGCCACTGCATACATGAAGAAACTCTATTGATGGTTGAGGGTTGAAGCCAAGTGGTGGAACTGTGTTAGCACCAGTTACAAAACACAGAATGTCTTTTATTTTGGCTTGACATGTGAGTTCTAAAAAAAGGAAAAAAAGAATGAGTCAAAATAGCAAAATAAGGATTAGTGCAGCAATTGTGATTGTTTTTATTCCATCTGCTAAATGAATACTTCAGTGACGGTTGATACATGATTAATTAAAACCCCTCATGATTTGCTATGCATCATTTCAGAAAAACTCATCAATTCTAGATTATTTGCTGTTAACAACAGAGAAAACGTCTAGTCCTGGCTTCAGCATATGTTACCATCCGCACAAGCCTGCTTACCTTCCCCTCCCCTTAATAGGAGACTTACTACTGCTCAACATGTAGTAGGCATGGGTAGTCCATGTTGCTAGACCTGAATCTGACACATTCTCTGCCACTTTAAACACACGCTCCTTTTCCAAATAATGCTGGCATGCCAACAAAGTAATCTCAAAGACTTGGGACTTGAGGTAACTGCTACCTCCGCTGTGCAAAGGCTCTGCTCTGTTAGAAACACACACAGCAGACCCATTTATTCACCATGTCTGTTTTCATTACTTTTCCTCGATGGACAGCACACCTTCCTGCTGAACTGGAAATACCTCTGCTGCTTCAAACTTACCACCACTTTTGTCACTGGACCACTGCCTATTGTGTAAACGCATTTTTAGTTTGAATCAAGCAAATCATACACAGATGAAAGGAATGGAAAGATAGAGTAAATGAACTGTAAAACATTGTAAGGATCAATGAAGAAAGTGAGAGATTAAGACAGCAACAATGATGAAGAAATCATGCGGTGGCGTGAGATTGTGAAAATACAGAGTAAGATAAGCAAGGGAGGGACCTGGTGGGATAAAAAGAATACTGAACTAGATAAAAAAAATCAAGGCACTGAAAAAAAGGAAAGGGAGAAATAATATTTTAATAAAAGAGAAGTGAGGGAGGAATGCTGGTAGGAATACATGAAAGGCAAAGTTAAACTGGTTTATCAGGCGCTCAGGCACTGCCATATTGGCTATCTTGAAACGGACAGTGTGTGCCCATGTTTTCTTGTTCTGTGGACCGCAACGTACCAAAAACAAAAAGTTAAAGAAAACAGCCCACATACTGGCCCTTCCAGGAAACCATCTGGCATTGCCAAAGACCCTGACATTCCAACACTGATTAATGTATGTAGAACTGATGAATAAAAGAAAGGAACAAGGTAGGTAAACAGTGCTGACAACAATGAAGGCAAGGTTAGTATACATTTCAGCTGAATGGACAAAAGAGGAAAATGACGGTAAAAGGCTTAAAAATGTGAAGATATGGATGGAAGAGAGTGTTGCTACATTTATGAAGAACATGAAAAGAAAGAGTAAAATAAAGCAGTGTGGAGGGAAATATCAATGGAAGGACAAAGCATGTCTTCACAAGTAGTGGAAGGAATTAACTAAATGTCGATGACAGAAAGAATGATAGCATAAAGGATGCAATCTATGAAAAAAGAAAGGTGATGATAGAGCAAAGAGTGTAAAATAGGGAGCATATAATGTAAGAAAGATATAAATACTGTTGTGAAGTAAGGAGAGAGTGGATGAACGAAAGAATGGGCTCAGATGAGATACCTTTCAAAAAATATATGTGCCTTGAATCTTTAAAATTTGGTTCTACTAAATCCTTTCCCATGTGACTCAAACTGTATGATACTGAGCTATCTGTTGTATTAGTTCCTGAATTTCACAAAGTCAATGTTGAACAGCATTGTTTTTCACCGTATTTCTTTATTCATTTTAATTATAGGAGTACATGAAGCATGATTACAATTGGGTAGCTACCTTTTACTGCGATGACACTTCAGTTAAGCTGGAACAACCTTGTCAATAGTCATATCACACAAAATTAAGTTGAGAAAAAGAAATAAAGTTTACACATACTTTCTAATTATGTGCACATTTATCATTTTGTCCTTACAATGGATTTTACTCTGTGAAAATGAATCCAATACGTGTGTCCTTCTTTTTCTCTCTATACTATACAGTTATCTTTAGGAATTCTTACATACGATGCTTGCTATAACAGGTTGTTTTGAATTGTAATTTCAATGGCTGTCTAGCCATAAGTTGAACTATAATGGAACACTTTCACTTGCCTTCGCAATCTTGTAGGTAATCTCTCCAGTAACCAATGATGTGTTCTTCCTGTATCCGGTAGTTACTGCCTGATGGACTGAATTTAATGTTGAACATTCCATTAATAGTATCAGTGGTGATTTCTTGTTCCATCCAAACGAATGCCTCTTCAAAAATATGTTTATGTATTTCCATGGCCTGCAACACGCCCAGAGTTTTTAACCCCTCCTTTAATCTGCAATAAAGAATACTTAACTATAATTAGGCATACTACTGGTCAAATTATAATTTAAAAGTAATTCTAAAATGAACATGTCAATGATACATCCAAAAGTACTTCTGTGCCCTATATTCAAGCTGTGTTCATAAAAAGTTCAGTCTAATTAGGGTCATTTGAAACTAGCTGCTGGAGACCACTGACAAAGGTCAATTCTCTTTTTCCTGAGGTCTTGTGATAATTTCCTAGCAGCAAGGTAGCACACAACCTGCAACTTTTCTTCAAAAAGCTGAAGAGGATAACTAATCAGACTGACCATGCACATTATTAGAGGGCAAACTGTGTGAGTTTCTGAGCCTTTTGGGTATATGGACAAGTAGAAAATATCAGAACTGCTGTATGTCTAGGTCCCACCCTGCTGAGATGGCACCTAGTGGCTGAGTAATGTAAAAGGTGCTCCGTGTTCTGTGGTTGTGAGCCCACTGCTCTTCAGAGACGCTTGGTAGATTGAGGGGTAGATATTTAGCATGGTTGGAATCAGTGGCAATCCCAAATTGGCTAAACAAAGACCTTGTGATGAGGCAAGAAAGCATGTCTAAGTGATTTCCCTGAATTAAATCTACAATTTCTTGTTTGCCTCATGCTCCCCATTAGAACAGAACGTACACATTTTGATGAGGAGGGCATCTGCTTCTGGTGGTGGAGCAAGGGCACCCCTTAAACACAAGCACAGACTTTGGTCTGTTTTGTACACTGAACTGCCTGCCATTTCCAGTCCAACCACAGATAGCTAATTAGTAGAGAGTTAACACACCTGTATCCTGCTGTATATCCTATTGCCGCCTAAATAGAAGCTTATTCAGCAGAACAAAGTATCAAGCAATTTTATCACCGCTGCCTCGAGCACTAGGGACACCCATAAATCCACAGAGGAGATCTAGCCCAAGGAAGGCATTGACACTTACAAAAGAGAATTTAGTAATGATCCTTCAACAATTCAAAAAAGAAGTGAGTGAAGAACCTGAAGTAAAACTTAACACAATCACTAAATTATCTCAAGTCTGAACTCAAACATAAACTAGCTGAGCTACATCATGATGTCCACTCAGTGAGGATTTGGATTATAAATGCTAAAAGCTAAATTTAGATTCTAGAATAGTGGACTGACCACTATGGTGAACCCGCTAGCCAAGTCCAGAACTTCTGACAAGCCACTATACTCAATTGCAAAAATCCTGAAAATGGATCCCAAAGGGCAAACATCCACATCCGAGAACTGGAAGAAGGTGTGGAGAGAAGCAATTTGGAAGCTTTTGTAGCTAGCACATTCTCATCTATTCTTGAAGACGATCATCCAGATGTTACAAATTGATTGTGTACTCAGAGTTGGCTGCCAATCACTCACAAACCTGAGATGATGAAAGGATATCCTTGCAAAACTACAGTTTAAAGGCAAAGGAGGCCATCCTCTAGGTGGCCCAGGAAAAGTATACCATCCCTTTTCAAGAGGCCACATGTTTCCTATCCCCAAATATTGCACTGGCAACCTTAATACACAGGCAGCAATTTAGAACCATAAACTAAAAGCTATGTAATGTGCTGAAAACATTTGCTATCCTTTGACTTATCCATTAGACTGTTGTTCGACCATAAACAAAAATAACACCCATTGAAGAGGTAAAACCTCCCACAGAGGTCACTCACACAGAGGGAGGTTCCCCTCAATGACTAAGAAGTGAAGATGGCAGTTAAGGTGCTTAAGATGCACAAGGCCCCTGGTGTCAACGGCTTTACAAGTGATTTCTATAACAAAAACTTGGCAGTGTTGCTACTCCAGCCTTAGTTATTGGTATCAGGCAAAACAGCAAACCTTCCCAATTAATGAGTGAGGCCCTAATTACACTAATCCTGAAACCCAAGAAAGCTCACAGGCTCTGTGCTTCTTACAGGCCAACAGCCTTGTTAAATCTTAATACCAAACTTTTCTCTACTATAGCTTGATGCCACAGCCAATACAACCTGCCCAGTCAGGATTGATCAATTAAGACAAGACATAAAATAACATTTTGAGAATTGTCCAGCTGGATGGAAAGGTCAACAAGAAGATCCCAGTCATATATTAGCCTTAGACACTGAGGAAGACTTCGACTGGGTGGCCTGGGTCTTCCTCTCGAGTACTCTAGAGAGGTTTGAATTTGGTCACTAATTTATAGTGATAGTTTTGCCAAATTATAATAATCCTACCTCCTACATCCTAGTTAATCACAGAAGATTGAGGGAGTATACATGTGTAGAGAAACAGGGAATAGCTAGCCATCCTCCCTGCTTTTTTATGCTCTTAGCATAGAACCCTATGCATCACATAATAGAGTGGAGAGAGAGGTGGGAGGCACAACCTTTGGGTAGGAGTTTCACAAAGCATTCTTGTTTTCTGATGATGTCCACTAATCTCTTAATGATCCCTCAAGATTGCGCCCATGATTTCAACAACTTTTTGCTTGATTTAATGGAGTATCAGGCTTCAAGGTAAACATAGCAAAGTTCATTACTTTAATTTTTTTCAACCTTACACGATCTTTGAGGAAGGTTGGTGAACTAGCAAAAACACCCAAAATGAATGGACCAATAAGACAAGCAAATGCCTGGGTGTTAAATTGACTCCTGAGACTGGGAACCTTTACAAAGCCTACTTTACTCCACTTCTACATTCTACATGACAGGACTGCCGGAGACTGTCCCCTCTTTACCTATCTTGGTTGTGAATGCTCAATTCCATTAAGATGACCTTTCTGGTTCTCAATCATTCCAGGAACTTCCTATAATGGTCTGCAGTGAATTGTTTACCTCCCTCAAACAGTTGGACAATATACTCTCCTATAAACATATACGACTACTGCAATATGGGGGGATTGCCCTACTGGACATGCTCTTATACAGTAGAGCAGCCCAAATAAGGGTGATGGTGGACTAGTCTCTCTGAGAAACTGTGAAGCATTTGCCACATATGGAAAGGATGTTGATAATATGCTACATTTGGGACCTAACATAGAATTCAGGATCTGCTTGGCCACCAAATGTACGTTTATGTACTCCCAGAAAGACAACTTTCACAGGCTACACACGTTACTAAGAAATCAGCATTGGCAACATTTCCCTCCCCACACACACACACTCACTGCTTTCACAGAGCATTTACACCTGCACTAGAACCAAATCCCTTTGATAGCTGGTGGATGGGGAGGGGGGGTTACTATATGTTATGTTTCAGGGGAAAGAGATATTGTAACCGTTGATGCCTGCAATAGTAAATTTCATGTAAATGATAGAGAGCGTTTTAGATACACACAATGACATCATTGGGTTCTTAAAGAAATGGCTTCTAGGGAGTTTGAGATCCTCTACCATTTGAGATGTCTGTGCAGGAGGCAGGAGAGACTAAGGTGAGGACCACCTTTCTAAATCACCTCTACTAACGTCTGTCCCAACTCGTACTCTACCTTTGCAAGCATTTTCCTATACAATCTCTGTCCTTGATGAGACAGAACCACACCAGACTACCCTATGGCATGACTCCCAAAGAATCTTGCATAAACTAGCAGGAAGGGGCGCTCCTTATAAGGTGATATTTGATTGATGCCTATATCTTGTTAAGTTTGGAAAACAAACCAACACTCTTTAATGGAGAGGTTGTGGATTATTAGGAGACTTTAAACATATGTAGTGGGAAAGTCCTCATGTCTCCCTTTTCCAGAATGAAATCCTTGTACAAATTGAAGTGATACTTGGCTATCCAGTTCCAGCTTTACCTCCTTTGGTGAGACTGCACTCTAACTTCTTAAAGTAGCAAAAAATTGCTAATGAACTGAATATGTGGAATTATTTGGGGGCAAATAAAACAACACCGGCAGCCGAGAGGAATAAAGTGGACCCTCCACCTGTGTCAATGTGGCATCACAGACTCTATTCGGACAATTGTTAGACAGTTCAATGTCCTTGTGGATGCATTTAAAATAAGGCAATTTGGAGCTGCCCTTACTATTGTGTCTCACAGACACGAGCCCTAATTCTGTTAATTTTTTAGAACTCATTTTAGGTTGCAAGGCGTTGAATATAAGTCTTCTGCCTCTGTAACTCAGTTGTTTATGCTAATGCTCAGGGAAGGTAGCCAGTGCATATTTTCAAGTGCATTTTCTAGTTGTGGAAGGTGGAAAAGAGGGGGAAGGGTGGTCCGTGGACTCTCTTTTTAATTCTTCCTGGATTTTTTCTCTATTTTGAATTGTGTTGGGTGGGTCAAACCAAAGGGGATTGTTGGGATTCCTGTACCTTTTGTTAGCCGTATATTTACATCCTGTTGCTGTATGACTGCATAAGTTGCACTGCAAAATGCCAATAAAAAGACTGAAACAAAGTAAATTCAATATATATTTGATAACAATAATGTGATTGATTTCTGAATCTATCATTGGATTTTCATGGAAATGTGATTATGTATGAAGCCATTAGGATGGACAGTGATTTACGGTAATTACATTTTTAAAATGATATAGTGTTATAGCATATATGCACATAAATATCACCGTACCTAACTAGCGAAGGAACAGTCCTCCCCACAATGTACCAATTGATTAAATCCTCCAATAATTCTCTTTTGTCATTCAGAGATTTCAATGGGCGGAAGCAACCTGCTATACTTAGAACTGTGCTGTGTTTTTGAATCAATCCTTGAAGATTCTCAAGAGAAGAAGCATTCTCAATCTGTGGAAATTGTAAGAATGTGATATTGTGATTAAATATTTTTTTAAAAACAATTATACTGTAAAAAACATTAACTAAACCATATTAATGCAGAAAAAGTGACTTGATCATCTTGTTCAGTAAGTTCAATATTTCTAAAAGTATAGCACTCAATAGACTTAACAATATTAACTGGGACTGTACTTAACGATACTGTGGAAAATTAAAAAATCCACATTGAGTGAATTAATCCAGGACGCAGATATTGAGGTACTCTCCTATATCATATTGTTTGTGGAAACATGGTCAGAAAGGCTCCTTCTATTATATTAAAAGTCAGTGCTGTAAACTGTAGCAATTCGGAGGACGTCCGATGGGGCAACTGGAAGTGGCTGTTGATATGCCTCTAGTTATGTGCCCGAAGCTTTGTCTTCTTGGAATGTAGAGACCCAGATATATCAAGCAGACATTACATGTTGAAACAAATATGGATCAAAAATGGTCCCACAAGAGGGCCTCCTAGGTTGATCACTTGTGCAAGAACATGGATTTGTCTATGGCGGTGGAGAGAGTGGCAAATAATTGCAGGCTGCCCTGGAAAGTCTAAAAAAAATATGGAGCCCCTGGAATAGACATTCTGAATTAACCTGAATCCATATAAGAAAGATAAGTGCCATTTTTTCATTTTTGTTTATAGTACTTATAGTAACATATATAAATCCATGATAACCATATCAATTCATATTAACCATAACAAATTAAGTACAAATGAGTTGCATGTTTTTATCTAGTTCACCTATAACTAAATGAAAACAAAGTAGGAAAACTAGATAAAGATTTCTCAGCACCAATGTTCAGTATCTATTGCTTACCTCTTTCAGCATATCTTGTGTCTCAGGATCTACCACATCTCCCAAACTGGAATGCACATGTTTTGCATCAGAAACTAAACATTGATACAACACAGGAGACACAAAATTTGGAGCAGGCCCCCCGTGAACTAGGGAAACGGCCATTGCTTGGCCAGCAAGGTAGTACTCATCATTTCGCATACCTGAAACAAGAAAAAAACAAATAAACATAATGTGTTCTGCTTTACTATAAAACATTTCATAAATCTCTGCTCCTACATTTATTGCATAAAATGTAGAGAACATGTTGTCCAAGTACCCATGTCCCGATTCATGAAGGTACTTTGTGCAGTCAAGTAAAGAGTGTGGAATCTCGGGATGGAATCTCTTCACTTGAGGCAGAATCTCCGCACTGTAGTTCAGTGCGGAGATTCCACCTCAAGTACGGAGACTCTGCATTTATAACATTACTGCAGGTAAGTACCTTAGTGAATCGGGCTCCCAGTGTATATTTGAAGGAGAGAAGATTTTCCGACTAATAGCCTGATAAAAAATTTAGATGTATCCTAACATTCCTGATAAATAAGATACCTCAGGGTATGTTATTTGTTGTGTGATAAATTACTCTTATTACAGGTTTGTGAGAAATAACCTAGTGGATTTCTGTACTTAACGCCCCAAAATACACATGATCCAGTAAATATCCTAAGCTTTGCCCTTTTTAAATTTCAGCAAGTCTGACCAGTCATAATTGAATGAATCTTGAGTTATTTTACCCACCTGATAATTATTGGATGTGTTAAATACCTTAGAACTCTTAATTCCAACCATCTGCAAACAGGGGTTTACACATGAGTCGCAATTTACATACCTCTCATAAAAAGGCACAAAGTGCTTTAAAAAACAGGGGTAGTCCTTTCAAATTTAGCACATTGTCATCATAACTGAACTTGAAATAACTAGTAAAGGCACATTTCATAGCAAATGTGCATTTGCACAATATTACCAGCGGTGGAATACTGATGTGCCAAAATCTGGTGGTAGCGCATCATCAGGAGTGCAATAAAAGAGAGGAATATCGTAGGAGGCTGGCCCTCTATGTAGTGTGCAAGACTAGGCACACTGTGCAGGGGGGTCCAGGCAACCCACACCTTGGTCTACAGGGGTAAAAACTAGATCACCTAATGCTCAATTTTTAAGTTAGCTTGGTCGAGCAGTTAGGCCAATCTTGGAGAAGTGCAAAGCATTTGTTGTACTCACAGTATCACTCTTGCAACTCACACACTCAAAGGAATAACTCAAGACCAATTTAAAAAAATACTTCAGATTTTTATGTAATTTTTATGATCAGATGATCAAAATAGGTTAAGTACTTTTTGAGGTATGAATTTTTGAAGTCTAATAAAAATAGTATTTTGTGCGTAATTATGCACTATAGGAATCAATGGAAGATCTCCTTTAAAAATCCATATAAAATCATACAGTTGGTTTACCAAGTTTTTCTTTTGCAGGTTGGTCGATGTCCTCAGTGGGAGCAGCAGGAGAAGGTGTCTGGAGCTGGCGCAGGGCCACTCCGGGGGATCACTTGGAAAAGCACTGCAAAGGTAAGTTTAAAGATGGTTTCATCAGGTCCCCTTGAAGTATCAAGGTCATAGGTGAGGGGGACCCTTAGGGCACAGCAGGTTAGTAGGTTCTTTGGTGCAGGGCACAGGGCAGCCGGATGCAGAGCTATTCGGTGAGCGAGGAGCTGTGTGCAACGGTGCCCCCTGGAGCAGGAGGTAAGTTGGTTTAAGGGTTGTTTGGAGGACAACAGGGGTTCTCTAGCAAGAGGTCCAGGGCGTTCATGAAGTCCCTTGACTGGGTCTTCCTCCTGGTCTTTTTTCAGACCCAAGCAAGCTGGTTTTCTCGATGTCCGTTGTTCAATCAGTCAATCAGTTTTTGTAAAGCATGGCTACTCACCCGTGAGGGTCTCAGGGCGTGGGGCGAGGAAGGGGGCCTCATCCAAAGAGCCATGTCTTGAGGTGCTTCCTGAAGATGGTGAGCGATGGACTTTGTCTGAGGTGCAGGGGGAGGATCGTCCACCGGCGGTGGTTTTACGAATACGAGTGATGGTGGCCAGGGCCAGCTGGGCGGCACGGAGGGATCTGGTGGGGTGTGGAAGGAGTTGCGGTGGTTCTGGTAAGCTGGCTCTGCGCTGTGCATGGCCTTGTACGTGGGGTTGAGTAGCTTGAAGGTGGTTCATTTCTTGACCCGGAGCCAGTGGGAAGTCCTCAGGTGTTGGAAGATATGTTCTCGACGTGGGAGGTCCAGGATGAGTCTGGCAGTGGCGTTCTGGATGAGTTGTAGTTTTTTAATGTTTCTAGTCGAGGTGCCAGCATGAAGGATTTTGCTGTAGTTTAGCTTGCTTGTGACTAAGACGTGGGTGACTGTCCTGCGGCAGTCTGCTGTGATCCATCTGAAGATTTTCTAAAGTTTGCGGAGTGTGTGCCAGCAGGAGGAGTTGACTGAGTTTACCTGGAGGGTCATGGAGAGGGAGGATTCCAGGATGATGCCTAGGTTGCGGGCGTACTCAGTCGGTACATGGGGGCCCTGAGGGATGTGGGCCACCAGGAGTCATCCCAAGCTGAGGTGGCATTTCCAAAGATGATGAGCTCAGTCTTGTCAGAGTTGAGCTCGAGGCAGCTTTCTCTCATCCAGGTGGCGACGGCTTCCATTCCTGAGTGGAAGTTCCTTTTGGCCAAGTCCAGGTCTTCGGTGAGGTGAATGATGAGTAGTGTTATCAGCATATGACACGATGTTCATTCCATGGCTTCCGACGATGGCTCTGAGAGGGGCCATGTATATGCTGAACAATGTGGGACTCAGTGAGGATCCTTGGGGGACTCCACAGTTGACTCCTGTGGGTCAGGTTGTATAGGGCAGGAGTCTGACCCTCTGAGTCCTCCCGGAGAGGAAGGAGTGGATCCATTCCAGGAGTCTTCTATGGATTCCTATGTCGTAGAGTCTGGTGCTTAGAGTGCTGTGGGAGACCATGTTGAAGGCTGCTGAGAGATCAAGGAGTATGGGCGCTGTGGTGTGGCCGCAGTATAGGAGTGATCGGATGTCATCAGTGGCTGCCAGGAGGGCTGTCTCCATGCTGTGGGTGCTGTGGAATCCTGACTGGGAGCTGTGCAGGGAGTTGTTGTCCTCGATGAAATTTCGTAGTTATGGGTTGATTGCCTTCTCCACTACTTTGGCAGGATAGGGTAGCAGCGAGATGGGCCAGAAATTCCTTAGTTCTGATGGGTTGGACGAGGGTTTCTTCAGGAGAGGGCGTACTTTGGCGTGTTTCCATTCCTTGGGGAAGGTGCCAGTTTTGATGGAGCAGTTCATCGTGTTTTGGAGCTCGGGCGGGCAGGGGTCAATGGGGGCTCCGGAGTGGGTGCTGTTCATGATGCTGACTGTTTCCTCCATGGTGAGCGTGGATGGGTTCTGTGGGGGTTGGGTCGGTCGCAGGTTCCTGTGACAGGTTTTTCAGGGATGAAGCTATCGTAGATGTCCTGGATCTTGCATTGGAAAAAGGTGGCGAGTTTGTCGCAGAGGTCCTTTGACGGAGGATGCTGGTGGCTTCAGAGGGAGGGATTTGTAAACTCATTGAGGACTGAGAAGAGTTTCTTGGAGTTGTGTCCAGAGGAGTTGATGCGATCCCGGAGTGCGTCCTTCCTTGCGTTCTAGATGTTTCGGAGGTGGGTGGTGGTTGCAGCTCTGAATGAGGCGAGGTCTTCTCTGGTTTGGCTGTTCCTCCATTTTTTCTCTAAGCGTCTGTGGGTGCACTTTGATTCTTGGAGTTCGGTGGTGAACCAGCGGACTTTCTTAGGTACGCTTTTGGCTGATGTCAGCCAGAGGTGGGCTACAGTGTCGGGCATTCAATGATCGTGAAATGTATGCAGCGTTGGTCGGTGCAATATGAGGTGGATATGGTCTCAATAGTGATCCGGTTGTTTGAGGTGAAGATGGGGTCCAATGTGTGTCCTGCGATGTGTGTGGGCTGTGGTTCTAAAAATTCTGGACCCATGTAATTTACTTTGCCACAGCAGTACGATTTTAGTATCAAAAGACCGATAATGACTAGTACACTAAGCATGAGCATTTTCGCTCAATTCCAGCAGCGTTTTCACCTCGAAATCGCCATTTTCGTCCTGCACTCGTGGCTCCCATTTTATACACAGCAGCCATTTTTAAAAGTTGCCCTCACATAGGCTTATAATACAGTCAGATTTAATTCCAAGGACACGTACACCTTGATTGACTTTTCTCTGACCTGGGCAAGCTGGAACCATTGCCTCAGGCCAAGCCTGTTTGGTCAGTCCCTCTCCCAGTGGCCGAATCAGATAGCATCAAGGCACACCAGGCCATAAAACCCTTATTATCGCTCACACACCCTGCCTAACTTGCTCACACCTGCACCTGCTCTTTTCTTCTTCTTACTTTACGAGGGGGAGGTGCCCGTTTTTATTAGGGGTCCACACTTATCTGATGTAAAATACTAGGCCTTGCCGGGTAATTTATTATGGGTTGGATGACATGAAATATGAGGTTTCATCATGACACTGTTTTTTCCTTTGTAGTGAAAACATGTGAATGACCAACCAAAATGTCAAGAATGTTTGCCTGAAGCTTAAAAAACTGTATATAAGGAAACCTGACTTTGCATTGAAACACAGTCTCCTGAGAACATACAAACCGTGCTGTTGTACTTCTAGGACGCTTGTCACTTGGTTGCAGCCAATAAATTCGATCTTTGACTTCACCTCGAAGACTCTGAGTTTCTGTGGTCTGAATCAGGAAAGTACCCGAGGTCTTTGGGTGTACCCTGGCACCGCTGGGTTACCGGATCAGTACCGGTTCTGAAAAACCCAGTACCTCAGTTGGCGCCCAACGTGGGGCGATACCAGCGGTACCGGTCCAAGCCTGAGGTCCGTGGGGAGCTTCGTGTGAAAATTCTGGAGGAAGGCCGCCACTTCATCGACCCCTGCATGTCGACGTGGTCCGAAAGTCTTTGCTGCGAGGTTCCCCGCTTCCCGACGGCTACGAAGGACTGCTGCCCTGGCTATCGCCCTGATTTGGACCCTTGATGTTTGGTAGAGCGAAACGATAAGACGAGTCTTCTGGTGACGTCATCGATATTTTCAGTTAAGTATAAGTGGAGCGTCTCCCAGTCCTTAGTTGGACACTTGTTTTGGTCCTTAGTTGGACATTTGGTTTGGTATCCCTTCGGGATCACTTTGATTTGGAACTTGCAAGTACCAAAGCCGAAGGACTCGTGTATTCACGAGACTATCGTAAACGATAATCCTTTGAAGTTTGAAGCTAGACTAGTGAGCAAAGATGCCTGGTCTTAGCAGACTTGGAAATTTGTTTTGTCTTGGTTGTAAAAGGGACTCCCGGTTGGAGGACTCATGTCCGGTTCCTCCGATTGGAACTCCAACCTATGAACTATATGTGAAGCACGGAGTAAGCCCCATCACGTTTAATAAAGTATGGGTCCGCTATTCTTGGAAATAATTGAGAAAAGTTTTCTTTTTTTTCTTGTAAATATGACTTACAACTAGGATCTGCAAACGGTTCTGTAAGTAAATTGCGACTGCGCTATTTATGAAAAATGGCTAAAGCGCGCTGTATTGTGTGTACTGAGTGTTTTCTGTTTATATCTGAAATGAGCTCAATGAGTGTTTGTGGGTCTTCTTGATGTTTACAGTTTGTTAAGTAAAATGTTGGTTAATTAATATTAAGTAGAAACTTAGAAAAAATCCAGAAATGAACCATGTGATGTGCTAACATAGCTATATGTTGCTCTTTAATTTATAGAATGAGCAATTGTGCACATGTACAAAACTGCCGTTAAATGCTTAATAAATTAGAAAACACATTCAATAGATATAAATAGGGCCCCTAAAAAAACCGAAATTATCTATTTTTGCAAAAAAAAAAAAAACATTTACAGCATTTTTCTTAGATGCATTGTATTAGATGTTCACAGGCAAACTTTTCAGCTGCAGTATATTTGATAGGAATGTTCAATTCAGCCAGCACTTTCCCAGTTAAACACGGGTGGAATTTTGCATAACCTTCCTTTTAAATGAAAGTGGCGCAAAAATGTGACGCATTTCAAGTTAGGCTTATGCGCTTAGGCTTGTGAGTTAATGTATCCCAAATAATAGGCAAGGGATGCAGCTTGCTTTTATATGTGGAATTATCACAAAAAAAAGAATAATTGTTTTTTTTTTTTTTTTTTAAAGAAAATGATTAATTATGGAAAAATTATTTAAAAAATAAGTGCCTTTCAAAATCGTTTTTTAATATTTATAAAGCTTAATACCTATACTATGACCTCCTAACATTAAAATTTAATTTAAGTTATGTTGCACCGCTAAAATGACATTTGTATGTGCAATTTTCCCTTGGCGCAGGAGCAAACAAGCTCATTTCTATAAAGTATAAGTTAATATTTTCAATGGCTGACTCATGGATTGTGTAATAGACATTCTGGTAATGCATATTATGCAAGAAAATTGTAGGATATTGATTTTTTAATGCCTAAAATATCAAAGTCGATTTTGGGCAAAAGCACTGTTTAAACTGCATTTTCTTTCATTCAGAGTACTTTTTAAAGTGTCTCAGGCTTCAGTAAATGCATACATTTAGGTTTGATATATATTTGCAGGTTGTGCCTTCTTATGATTCAATGAGTCAATGTGCCAGTACAAAGGCTTGTTTTAATATCAAGGTTGAAGGTTCTAACTTCAGCTGGGCCTACTGAGATGTTCATTCATTCGAGGTTGATGAAATATGTACCATTGCATGGGATTGCAACAAGCATTTATTCTAACAACTGGTATGTGTGTTATTAAGGTTTGTGAATTATTCACAGTAAATGTAATTTAATAATCTGGAAATAGAGATAAAAAAATGTTAGCGCCTAAAAAGGATTTTTTTTTTTTTTTTAAATAGAGTGAATTATTCTAGGTTAGAAGGAAAATAGGAAGGCCTACTGTCTTTGACAGATTCAGAGTGGCAGAAGCTAGGAGAGCTACAGAGGCTGGCTCAAGTCACGCTCCTGAGATGCTATCTTTAGTTTTCCCATAAACAATGGAGGAGGCTGTCATGTTGACACTTGTGACCTTTTAAATTAGGGCCTTGTCTCTGTGAAATGCAGAATGACCCTACGGGCCTCTAAAAGTGGGATTTCTGGTTTCTCCAGAAGAACATCAATACAATTAAAGAACTTAATTCCAAAGGGAAAATATAAAAAAAAGGGGTTTCTTCGAAAGTCCCAACATCATGTTAAATGCTCTGCAGAACTGATACATTTGTGTCTCCGCTCTAAAAAAATAAAATGATGCCTGCTAGTTGCTTTTATTTGACAGAAAACGAAGTGTTGCATTAAGTCTTAGACAGAAAATAAGATGCAGCCTTTTTTTTAAATTTTGAAGGCTACATGCCTTAATGAGAACGATTTGCCAATTAAGACTTATTTTTCACAGTGGAAATTGTAGGTGCCAAATTAATATGGAGTGTCAGTGTAACAATTTTTACTTTTAGAAAGGTAAAACTAAGGTGGCTTGATGTTGCGAAGTAACTGACAAGAGGGTAACAGTTAAGTAATGGAAATTTATTTTCATGTATTTGGTCCTGTCATGAATTGTTCTTGCTGGTCCTGTATGTTAGAAGAGAAACAGTAAAGTTATATTTGACAGCAGATTTCCATTGCCTGGTGATCTACTGTCAAAAGGAGGGTAAGGATTTTAAACCTGACAAATTAAACAGGCCCAAATATTGGGTTTTGGGCTGCAGGTTTACAGTGCATAAAGTACATGACATGGTGTTGTGTGTCACCGCTTATTCACACATGCTATTGTTTTGTCTATGCTTTTTGTGCTTGATACACAGCAAGTATATCTGATAGCTTGACGTTTTGTGCGTTTTTATTATTTTTTATTTGGTTTTTTTTGCATGTTTGTTGCTGCTTTTGATACTATTACAAGCTCCCCTGTGTTGTGAGGGGATGGTCATGACGATGTCCATCGCTACGCAACAGTTGGTTGAACTTGTTCTGGTTACTAAATTCCACAGATAATGATATTTCATGCTGTGAACATAAAAGACAACACTTCACCAGTGCATGTCTATTTGGCTATGATGGTATTGAAGGAAAATAAAAAGAGATATACAGGATCAAAGTGTGTCACCTGCAGTTAGTCACGTTACTGCCCCTTCCCTTGAAGGAACAGGCAGCCCTACATTTATGTAGCCTTGATTGGACCTAAGGATGAAATTATAGATCTGTGACTCAAGGTGGCCTAATTTCTATATTACATTAGTTAATGATGTTCTGTTTCCTAAGTAGCATATGGCTTTCGTTCCTTAAAAGAAAACCAGGTTTTAATTTTTTCCTGAAGAAGGAACTGAAACATTAGCTAGGAGTAACGTATATGGTGTAGTCGCCAACGGTAGAGTTAAAATTTGTGTAACTTTGGCCTTTGTGTATCACCCGTACTCTCGGTGTTGTGTCACATGCCTGACTATCACCCAAATAATTGTTTTTGTTCTTCCTATAGATTTTTTCTTTTGTTACTTCCCCTGACCAATGTCGCATCATGCTTAGTTATTGAGATTTTAGCTATGTCCTAGTCCCATTTCTCTTTTTCGAATTCCTTTCACCAGTCAGCCCTTTTATTATTATTGATGTATTGTTCAGGTTCACATTTCCAGACTGCAGTGATGTACCAGGGACCCCCATGTTATGTATAATTCCCTTTGGTATGACCAGACTGGTTTTCAAGAATTTGCCTTAGGTCTGCTTCAATGTTTTCCAGCCTGACTGTCAGGGTAGCAATAGACTGGTTAACTGACTCAATATTATAGTAAGACAAGTTTTCCATCTCAATAGGAGATATCTTATGTTTACCTTTTTGAACATGACAAATTTTCAATGTCTATTTTAATTTGGTTTTCGGTTCCCTTCTGTTCCTGCTACTTTAATTTTTGGTGGGATCAGATGTGTCCTAATCATGCAAATATCAGGACCCTCTAGTTCTTGTCTTTTTGTTTGCACATTTGACTATTAGCCTATGTATTGCATAGTGCACCTGATGCACAGTTTTTAAAGGAAGGTTTCTACATGTCCCTGATAATCGGTATCATGTGATTTCTCTATTGAGATGTTCTAAGGTAAGGAGGAACACCTAGACTTAATCATTTAGGAAAATATGTGTTTACCCCATTAGACAATGCCACTGTGTGAGGAAATCCATTCAGATAGAATTCTCATGTAGCTATAGATGGCAGAGAATAATGGAGAGAACCCAATTAAAGATGCTAGAGACCCTGTTTTGCCCTTCTGCCTTTGTCTTTGTATTTTATGCCCATGGTGTATGGCTACTCCTTTGAAGATTGCAGACCACCTGCTTGCAGTCCCCTTGCTAAAAACCATGAACTGTTTTTTTTACTAAATTGAAGGAAACTAACAACTGTGGCACATTTCCTACGTCACTAGATTCTGTGGGTATCAAGTCATAATAACCTGCAGGACATTGATTTAAGCCTAATTCCCATCAGTGACAGCTACAGATGAAAGACGGACGTCTTGGCCCTACAGTCTCAGCACCTAGAAAGTAGCAAAGCTGGACAGCGATCGCCAGCGCATGGTATCGTACTTGCTCCATCAGACGGCGTTGGACATCACAAAACCAAAGTTTCAGTGTAAAGGAGCTAAAGAGAAGGATTCCTGTTGTTGATGGCAGAGCTGTTTTGAGGTTTCATTTCTCTACCTGTCATGTGCTGGTAACCTCTGACAGTGTGCAATCCCTTGAGCCCCTCGGCCTGAGTTTTGGCCACACCCCCCCTTTTTCTTTGCTCCAACGGAAGAAGGGCAGTGCACCGGAGATTTCAAGTTTGGAAAAAGGCACTATATTGTGGTGCCCATGAAAGAGCAGCTTGAGCGTCCTCTGACACTAAATAATGAGTGTTGGAGTCTGAAAGTGCTGCTGAGCTTGAGCTATTTCCCAATTAATGGTGCTTGGGTCTGCACGAGATGATTTGTGCCCTTGATCAATGAAGAGCACATTGTTTGTAGTGTCTGCCACAGAGGAGAGACACTGGTGCATTGCTTTAAGACATTGAGACTTTCGAGTGAGCTGTGGGTGTTTGCCAGGAGGGCACTCCAACTAAGCAGTACTTTTCTCACGTAGAGGCCTGAATTGAGAGGCCCATGCGAAAGAAAACAACAAAAGAAAATTTGATGGACAATAGAAGCCTGCCAGAGAGGCTTTTTGAACGGACTCTGGGCATAGTTGGTTTCACAAGAGGTTTCCGTGTGATTGTATAGACTAGGTGTTAGGAGACTGATTGTTTTGCTGGCATTGTTTTAAAGTACTATTCTGTTTAGTAAAAGCAGAATAAAGTCCATTTTCTGTGGAAAGAGTACCCCCTTTTCACCTTAGAGCATTGATGAGAGTCACTACTGTTCCACCTGAACATACAAAAATTACTGAAATGCAGAGGAGCCCTAAAAATGTTACTAGATAATTTTAGGATTTGCTTGTTGGTTAGGATTGTGAAAAATTATTATTTCATTTGTACTAGTGGTCACTACTTTCTCCCGTTGTCTATATGTTCTTAATAACGTGTTTTCTAGTGTCTTTTAAACATGACGTTGTCATTTATGGGTGGGATTGTTTTTCTTTACTCAATTGACTTCTGCACCCACTTCCCAACCTATGTCTTTTCCTACTATTGTTTCTTTCCACTCTTTTCATCCTTTTCCTGAACATGAGCAGGTTAGAAGATCAGAATTCGTAAGCAATTCTTTTGTACAGCTTCTGCATCAACACTAGTTAGTAGTGAACATCACTAATTGTTGGGTGTGTGATCTTATGCCACCTACTGCAGATAGAGGTATTCCTTATTTTGTCCTGCCATATGTGGCCTTTTGTTCTACTTCATGTTCAAGGAGACCTGTCCAGAGAGAGTTACCAAGTACTAGAATTTTGCTCCAGCAACATCTCCATGGCCTTATAAACATAGACCTGGACTCAGATTAGCATGAGAATAGGTTTATTGCCTATGTAAGGGCAAAAGGAGGGTTTGTGGTTCTAAAAATTCTGGACCCATGTAATTTACTTTGCCACAGCAGTACGATTTTAGTATCAAAAGACCGATAATGACTAGTACACTAAGCATGAGCATTTTCGCTCAATTCCAGCAGCGTTTTCACCTCGAAATCGCCATTTTCGTCCTGCACTCGTGGCTCCCATTTTATACACGGCAGCCATTTTTAAAAGTTGCCCTCACATAGGCTTATAATACAGTCAGATTTGATTCCAAGGACACGTACACCTTGATTGACTTTTCTCTGACCTGGGCAAGCTGGAACCATTGCCTCAGGCCAAACCTGTTTGGTCAGTCCCTCTCCCAGTGGCCGAATCAGATAGCATCAAGGCACACCAGGCCATAAAACCCTTATTATCGCTCACACACCCTGCCTAACTTGCTCACACCTGCACCTGCTCTTTTCTTCTTCTTACTTTAGGAGGGGGAGGTGCCCGTTTTTATTAGGGGTCCACACTTATCTGATGTAAAATACTAGGCCTTGCCGGGTAATTTATTATGGGTTGGATGACATGAAATATGAGGTTTCATCATGACACTGTTTTTTCCTTTGTAGTGAAAACATGTGAATGACCAACCAAAATGTCAAGAATGTTTGCCTGAAGCTTAAAAAACTGTATATAAGGAAACCTGACTTTGCATTGAAACACAGTCTCCTGAGAACATACAAACCGTGCTGTTGTACTTCTAGGACGCTTGTCACTTGGTTGCAGCCAATACATTCGATCTTTGACTTCACCTAGAAGACTCTGAGTTTCTGTGGTCTGAATCAGGAAAGTACCCGAGGTCTTTGGGTGTACCCTGGCACCGCTGGGTTACCGGATCAGTACCGGTTCTGAAAAACCCAGTATCTCAGGGCGTGGAGACCAGCTGTCTGAGGCTGAGGGTGGTGAGGTAGTCGAGTAGAGCGGTGGTGTTTGGGTCGACGCAGTCCTAGCAGTGGAAATTCAGGTCGCAAAGGAGGAGGTAGTTGTCTGACGCCAGGGCTAGGGGGTAGAAAAGTCTACTACATCATCTATGAATGCTGGGCGGGGGCGGGTGGCCAGTACACCAGAGTGCCACAGATGGAGGAGTTGTGGTTGGAGTGGACTAGGAAGGGAAGGTGTTCCATCGTGGCGCATTGTTCTTCTGGGACGACCTTGACACGTAGTGAGGACTTGTGTATGATGGCGAGTCCTCTGCCCGGGCGGGAGGGCCGGTCCTTCCTTAGGATGCTGTATGTGCCGGCAATAGCGATGGCGATGTCTGGTCCTGAGGTGGGGTTGGTCCAGGTCTCGGTAAGGAAGGCGATGTCCGGTCGGCCGGTGTAGATCAAATCCAAGATTTCGATGGCATGTTTGTGGAGGGAGCAGATGTTCAGGAGGAGGAACTTGATGGGGATGTGTAGGGTGTTGGTATCTCTGTGTGTGGAGAAGACCTTTAGCTTGTTGAGGATGGCGCTGAAGCTGCATTTCCCGCAGGTGAAAGGTCCGTGGGTGTCTTTGGGGGAGATAGTGCAGCAGTTGCTGAGACATATTGTGTTAAGGCAGTGGAGGGTGTCGGTGTCGTAACGGAGGCTGGCCAGGGCTGGCTTAAGAAGATCAAGGGTTCCTGGTGCTGGGCGTTGGTCCTTGCACGGATGGGCACAGATGGGCTTGCCTTTGGCATGCCAGTGGCCGGTTCTGGAGTTAGCAGCGGGTTAGTGAAGTGACCCTCACTGGCATGCTGGTTTCTTGCTGTTGTAGAGTGGTACCTCTTGAAGAGAGTTCTATGGCAATTGTCAAAGCTTGGAGGCCTTCTGGGGTTCTTTGGAGTTTTTCCAGTTGTCCAGCAGTGGCGATTGCCTGGTCCTGGGTGCAGGAGGTAGGGTTTGGTGCCTTTTTTTTTTGCAGCAGGTCCACAGTTCTCGTGCTTTGGATCTTCTTGGTGCTGCTCTTCTTATGTCCGTCGAATCTGATTTCCTGGTCTAGGAATGCCCACTAAATACTGTATTTAGTGAGCGCTTTAGGGGGATCCTGGTAGTGACCAATGGGTCACCTACCTTTGCGCAGCTACACCCACTAAAGTGGTCACTTCCCTATCCCCGATTGGCTATTTTCCTTGCATCCAAGATGGAGGGAAATGAAATGGAGTGCCCACCTCGCAGGCAACACCCTAGGGGTCGTACAAGCCAGGTGGGGGGCACTCCTCCTGCTCTTTGTTTGAGTTTCCCAATGTTGCTCCCGCCAAAAGTTGGGGTTTCCACGCGGTTACTGTAGACGGCAGGCCTGGCTTATAGTGGGTACCTTATGGTACTCACACCTTGTGCCAGGTCCAGTTATCCCTTATAAGTAGGTTGGTAGTGTTCTAGAAGCTTAGGCTGATAGAGGTAGCTATAGCAGAGTAGCTTAGGCTGAACTAGGAGACATGCAAAGCTCCTACTATACTACTTATATCATATAGCACTATATCATAAGAATCACAATACTCAGTGTTACTAAAAATAAAGATACTTTATTTTAGTGACAATGTGCCAAAAATATCTCAGAGGATATACTCCCTTAGGAGGTAAGTAAAATACACAAAATATACACACAAACCAAAATCAGGTAAGTAAACAATTAGAAAAGTAGTGCAAACATTGTAGCTTACAATAGGATGCAATAGCCTAGGGGCAACACAAACCATATACTAAGAAAGTAGAATGCAAACCACTTAGGGACCCCTGGCCTAGTGTAGTGTGTAGAGGGTCGCTGGGAGTGTAAGAAAACACTAAGGGTGTCCAAGATACCCCACCCAAAGACCCTGAAAAGTAGGAGTAAAGTGACCCTACTTCCCCAGAAACACACTAAAGTCGTGATAGGAGATTCTGCAAAGACCACAAGTGACTGCAAAGCATTGAGGACGGATTCCTGGACCTGAGGACCTGTAAAGGAAGGGGACCAAGTCCAAGAGTCACAAAAGTGTCCATGGGGAGGCAAGAGCCCACTAAACCCCGGATGAAGGTACAAAATGGCTGCCTCTGAGTGGACGAAGCTGAAGATTCTGCAACAACGGAAGATGCCAGGAACTTCTCCTTTGTATAGAAGATGTCCCACAGAATGTTGGAGGATGCAGAGTTGTTTCCTTGCAGAAAGACCGCAAACAAGCCTTGCTAGCTGCAAAGGTCGCAGTTGAAGAAAATGGGTGCTGCCCGGGCCCAGGAGGTTGCCAATTGGAAGAGGAGACATAAGGGGCTCTCAACAACACAGAGAGCCCACGCAGAAGAAGGCAGCACCCGCAGAAGTACTTGAACACGGTTCAAGAAAACTGAGCATGGCAGTCATCTCAACACTAGAGCGAGTTGAGCAATGCAGGATGGAGTGCTGGTGACCTGGGCTATGCTGTGCATGAAGGATTCCTTGTAAAAGTGCACAGAAGCCCTAGCAGCTGCAGTACACAGGATTACTGTCTGGTGAGGGGAGGCAATGACTTACCTCTGCCAAATTTGGACAGATGGACCACTGGACTGTTGGGGTCACTTGGATCCAGCTCCTGTGTTCCAGGGACCACGCTCGTCACGATGAGAGGGGACCCAGAGGACCGGTAAAGCAGAAGTTTGGTGCCTGCGTTAGCAGGGGGAAGATTCCGTAGACCGACAGGAGATTTCTTCTTGGCTTCCAGTGCAGGGTGAAGGCAGTCAGCCCCCAGAGCATGCACCACCAGGAAACAGTCGGGAAAGCCGGTAGGATTAGGTGCTACAGTGTCGCTGGCAGTCTTCCTGCCACTTTGTTGCAGTTTTGCAGGCGTCCTGGAGCAGTCATCGGTCGATCCTTGGCAGAAGCCAAAGAGGGAGATGCAGAGGAACTCTGGTGAGCTCTTGCATTCGTTATCTGAGGAAAAGCCCACAGGGGAGACCCTAAATAGCCCTCAGGGGAGGATTGGCCACCTAGTCAGGTAACCACCTATGAGGAGGGGTATCTGACATCACCTGCTGGCACTGGCCACTCAGAGGCCTCCATTGTGCCCACACACCTCTGGATTCAAGATGGCAGAGGGATGGGACACACTGGAGGAGCTCTGGGCACCACCCCTGGGGTGGTGATGGACAGGGGAGTGGTCACTCCCCTTTCCTTTGTTCAGTTTCATGCCAGAGCAGGGCTAGGGGTTCCCTGAACCGGTGTAGACTGGTTTATGCAAGGAGGGCACCTTCTGTGCCCTTCAAAGCATTTCCAGAGGCCAGGAGAGGCTACTCCTCTCAGGCCCTTAACACCTATTTCCAAAGGGAGAGGGTGTAACACCCTCTCTCAGAGGAAATCTTTTGTTCTGCCTTCCTGGGACAGGCTGCCCAGACCCCAGGAGGGCAGAAGCCTGTCTGTGGGTTGACAGCAGCGGTAGCTGCAGTGACAACCTCAGAGAACTGGTTTGGCAGTACCCGGGGTCCATGCTGGAGCACCAGGGATGCATGGGATTGGCACGCCAATACCAGATTTGGCATGGGGGGGGACGATTCCATGATCTTAGACATGTTACATGGCCATATTCGGAGTTAACATTGTGAAGCTACATATAGGTATTGACCTATATGTAGTACACACGTGTAATGGTGTCCCCACACTCACAAAGTCCGTGGAAATTGCACTGAACTATTTGGGGGCGACTTGGCTAGTGCCAGGGTGCCCTCACATTAGTAACTTTGCATCTAACCTTCACCAAGTGAGGGTTAGACATATAGGTGACTTATAAGTTACTTAAGTGCAGAGTAAAATGGCTGTGAAATAACGTGGACGTTATTTCACTCAGGCTGCAGTGGCAGTCCTGTGTAAGAATTGTCTGAGGTCCCTATGGGTGGCAAAAGAAATGCTGCAGCCCACAGGGATCTCTTGGAACCCCAATACCCTGGGTACCTAGGTACCATATACTAGGGAACACACATTCAGGCCACAAACTATGAGCACTGGGGTTCTGGCTAGCAGGATCCCAGTGAGACAGGCAAAAACAAACTGACACACAAGTAAAAATGGGGGTAACATGTCAGGCAAGATGATGCAGTTAGCAGCAGGCCTGTGGGTCGAGTTTCAAAGGCAGTTAGCCCTTTGAACCTCACTGCCAGGGCAGTGCACATTCCTGAGGGAGGGGGTGTTGGCACCTCCACCCAGGAAAGGCTTTGATATACAAACCAGAGAGACAGGTCTCTCCCCCAAGGTTTGTGGATTGGGTGTCTGAAGGTGGCACGCTTGGTAGAACCAGTCCACAAACATACCAGGGTGGTTAGCTTTTGCAGGGGGCACCTCTAAGGTGACCCAGGGGAACCTTTAATAATAAATCCAACACTGGCACCAGTGTGGATTTATCATTCTGAGTTGTTTTATACTAAACAACCCAGTGTTAAGAGTGGCCATCATGTTGCTGTGAAACTCAAACTGACCAGTGTTCAGCACATGTATTGTAAAATGGCTGCTCTGTTCACTTACTATGTCCCACGTTAGGCAAGGACACAATGGGAGATATTGCTCATGCAGTTATGCCCTCACATATAATACGGTGCACCCTGCCTTAGGGCTGGAAGGCCTGCCAGAGGTGTGTTTTATGCATGGTGTATGCAAAGTATGGTGGACAGTGCACACAGGCAGTGTGCCATGTTGAGTTTGTGTTTTAGGCTTGCACCAAGACACTCAGCCTGCAATGGCAGTGCTGGGTGCATCTGGATGTATGGCACGAAAGGGTGGCACAATCAGTGTTGCTGTCCTCAGGGGCCTACTCTTAGTACCCCATGCCCTGGGTAACTAAGTACCTTTTACTAGGGATTTATAGTGGTAGCTAGAGGTGTATCCAATTGTGCCAAAGCATCACAACAGTTTTAGGGGAAGAGCTCTGGCCCAGGGAACATGGTTAGCAGGGGCTCTGGGCACTACAATTCCTAGGCTACATCATACATCAGGCCACAATGGGGGCTAACCATGTACAAAAAGTTGCCATTTCTCACAAATATACTAATTAGTACCTTAGGTTTTGAGGGCATTTATGCACACTGATGCGTAAGAACATGTTAAGTCATATCAAGCAGAACCTTGCATCAAGAGTCATACACGCTTTGCAGAATCTTAAGGTCCACAATGTACATTTAGGGATTTATGAGAGACTTCAGGCCTCATTACGAATCTGGCGGTCCTGGGACTGCCAGACTTGCAGTGGCGGTTGGACCACTTCCAAAGCAGCAGTCCGGCATCCACATAATGACCGTGGCAGAGCCGCCACGGTCTGAATGCCGGCACCACTAGGTTGCTGCCAATCGACAGCCTGGTGGTGCCAGCAATCTTAATCTGCCAGGGCAGCACTACAAGTAGCGCTGTCCTGGGGATTATGACTCCCCTCTCTGCCGGCTTTTGTATTGCGGTGGCACCAGGTGCCGGGGGCCCCTGCACTGCCCACATAGTTTGCATAGGCAGTGCAGGGGCCTGCATGGACAGCCCTGTTGTGCTTTTCACTGCCAGAGTTACAGGCACTGAAAAGCGCAAAGGGTGCTGTTGCACCTGACGCACCGCAACATTGCCGCTGGCTCGATTGCGAGCCGGCATCAATGTTGTGGTGAGTTTCCCGCTGGGACAGCGGCTGGAAACACTGTTTCCGCCCGCTGGCCCAGTGTGAATCTCATAATATGGCCAGCAGGCGGAAAACCGGTGTGGTGGTTTTCCGACCTAAAACGTTTTGGGTCTTAATAAGAGCCTCAATCTAACTTTGAGAAGCTGTCTGTAGAGGGGAAAGTGGATTTCATTAAAACTATTGAAATTGTGTTGGCTTGTGATGACTGAATGAAAAGAACACTGGTTATGACCGCATAAAAGGACTGGGTATGCAGTCCAAGGACAGTGCACACTTCCTTCTTTTATTTACTGTGTTTTTGGCTGAGCGAAAATTAATCATTCAACACCTGCAGGCCCAGACTCACAGTAAACTTTGAAATCATTCCATCCTTACTGCCGGTTTTAGGAGACAAGAATGTCTGGCACAGTGGCCACTTATGTTTATGTCTTGATTGGAGTGTTGATCAAAGGTTGTGCCCTTGATACCTTTTCATTCATGTTAGTCAAGGCACAGTGTGGGTTCTCACAGAGTCATCCTTCCTGCATTTGCTTTTCAGTATTCATTTCAGACTTCCTACCCAACTGATATGAGATGTACTCTTGACACAAACTTTGCTGTGCTTCTCAACCATGCTGTCATTAGTTCACTGAACAAACTCAGCACGTGTCTCTTGAGCAGTCACAATTGATGTGCTAAAATGGTTAAAGTAAAACAAAATGGAGTTGCTGCTGGCCGTTAAACACAAGAATTGTTGGCATGATTATTTCCAGGCTTCTCATTTTGCTGAGGCTCCTACAGCCACTGGCAGTTATATTGATGGGAACATGTCTTAATAACCCAGATTAACTGTCTCCTACTCGTGCTTCCATATGTTGTATCTGATTAAAACGTACATATCATTCCTACATAAAGAGATTCACACCAGGGTTTTTAACCAGAAATAGAATATTGCATACTCTACTTGGACCTTCCTGATGTTTCTTTCTCTAATCTGCAACACATTCAGAACTTTGCCTTAGAAGTAAAGGGTTGTACACAAATAAGTCTGTTCTGGTCTAAACTCCTGTGTTATAGGCACTGCATCTACAATGGACTGGAAGGCTTTAGCTTCAAGGCCAGGGCTTCTACACACAAGATCTCACATTTTGGTGTTGTTCCGTGCTTCAAGTCTCATGTATCAAAATAACCTAAGCAGTGTGTTGTTTCCTTTAATACATGGGCCTATGTTTCAAACCAAACTCCAAGTACATAAGCAAGATGCATCTGTACAGTTAGGGTGATTATTTCATATACACAGCTGCATCACAGCATCATCTAGGATTAATTAATGCTGAATCTCCAAAAATATTTGAAGTACTTGTCAAAGGAATTTTCTAAAAAACGTTAGAGGTAACTACTGCAGGGAAACCTTAGTCACTCATTTAATGCAAAGTAAATATAAGATATATAGCAGGGGAGACATCAATGGGAAGTACTTTTGCCCCATGTTTAGCTTGTCTATATGTGTATGACTTTGAGCAATGGTTCATCCTCAATGCAACTAATCTGTTTTCTGACAACATTAGAGTCTGGCGAAGGTACATAGAGGACATCTTAGTGATATGGCAAGGGGACATCCAACTTGTCCCTTCCTTAACTAACTGGATCAACAGTCTTGACCCTTTTTTGAGATTTACATCTACAGTATCCACAGAGAGTATATCCTTTCTTGACCTTACGATTTCTATCACGAATGGCAAATTATAATCCTGTACTTATCATAAAGACACTGATCGCAATAGTTTGCTTTTGTTTTGAAAGTTATCATCCGAAGGCTCTAAGAGATAATCTCCCGTATGGCCAATTTTTACGATTACGTAGGAATTGTAGTAGTCTTTCCACCTTTGAACAACAAGCAGGTGATTTATCTCAGAAACTTCTCCATAGACATTACCCAATGAAGAATATTAAGATGGCTCGGAAGCGAGGGCGTAACAACAATAGAGAGGCCCTTCTATCAACCCCACAGAAGAATATGGAACCTTGTTTAACCTGTGTATCCACATTTTCCCCCAATTCCAATCTTTTGAAGAAACTGATTAAAAAACATTGGTCGATTCTCACTAGTGGAGGTACCCCTATACCAAGACCACTGTTTGCATTTAAAAGAGCATCCAACATAAAAGACTCAGTGGTACATACCAGACCACCACCTATTAATGTGGAACGTGACCAACAGCGATTGTGGTCTTTACCACCAGTGAATGGTCACTCAACTTGTGGCAATTGTAATGTTTGCCATCTCACTGAGCGAACAGAAATGGTCATGTTAGAACCTATTGGCCCATGGCATCTTAATAAAAATAGCAATTGCAACACTTCTAACTGCGTATCTGATTCGTTGCCCATGTGGATTACGCTATGTAGATATGACCACAAGATTAGTTAAGGTCAGGATGAACGAACATAGAAGTAATGTCAGATGTGGTCGTTTAACAACAAAATTAAGCACACATTATCGTGATGCCAAGCATACTCCTGATGACATGTGGTGGATTGTTTTGTAAATTGTCAAAACGGCATCAAGAGGGCTTTTTGGAATTGAACAACGTTTCTAGATTATTTACCCATTTCCAGGGCCTTAATGACAATATACCTTGGTTTAATATCTCAGGAGGTGGAAGATGACTCTAGTTTAGTAGCCATCTTTTTACTTCTCCACACTTATTCTTGTTTTGTCATTTTGATTGGATGAGTTTAATATATTCCCTTTATTTTGGGTCATAGTTCTAGGATTCAGATTTGTTAGCTATAATGTATAACCAACCATTTGGAAATCTATCCTTTCATATTGTTTCATAGACTCACAGACTATGCTACCTATTTATGAATCATTGGAAAGATATATCACTGGTTTCTCTAAGCAGTGTTTATCACGATCTTTGTTAAATTTTTGCTTGGTTCATGCAGTTTAGGACTTTGTTGGATTGAGATCTTGGTGCCTTCTCTATGTCCATGAATGAACCGAGCAGTCACGCCCTTTGTTTGGTTTCATTGGACAATTTACATCCCAGTACGTATTTGTATCTGCACTTCCGCGTCCCGCTATTGTTAGAAAGTTGGGCGGCACGTGGGGCACGAGAGAATGGCATCTCAAGCTTCAACAGGTATTTACTGATGTATGCCGCGTTAGGCGTTCGTTCGCCGCGTTCGGCTTTTGTATAAACTTGATACTGATTGCCGATCATTCTTTTTTCCTCAAGTATATTCCCCCTTTTTCAGGTTACATGTATAATGGAGAATCAATTTGTTTTTAATATACTTGGCCCTTATATTGTTGTTTAGCAACTGAGTTTAGGTAGCTAAGGTACTAAGTTATAGTCAATTTTATTTACACAGAGTGGCCTTGGTTCAACTTTAATTGATACTGTTTGACAGTTTATTGAGACTATTGTTTCCTTAGTATATGGAAGATGATGTATAAGACAAATTTGTACTGAAGGTATTTACATCAGTTCCACTTCCGTTTTTCCTTTTTTTATTTTCCTTATAGCAATTATGACTAGTTGTCTACTCGCCTGACTTAATAAAAGACCAAGCTACAATATTGATTGGTAAGCAAGATTTTGTTATTAGCTCTTCATTAGAGTTCCAGATGGTGTTTGTGTATTATTATAGTGAGTACATGGCTCTGATTTAAGAGGGAGGCAGATTTTCTTTACTCTTTTTGATTTTGTTCTGCAATGTCTTCCTAGTTTGTTTTATCTTTGTAATTCCAGGTATTTCCAGCTACCCGGAGGGTGCTACAGGATGGTCAGTGGGTCCATCTCTAACAAGGCTTCTCTGTCATCTGATTTTGTAAAAGGGGTTTTCCCTTTTCTGGCTTTGCCATATAATTTCCTGTTTTCCACAGGGTTATTCCTTTTTTTATATTCCTTTCCATTTTCCCTTTTTAATTAAAATGCGTTGAGGAAACCTGATCAGTGGGATCAAATAAACATTGAAAAATTCAGTAAGACATTAAACCATAAACATTAATGACACTTTTATGTATTGAATAAGTATGTATGTTTCCACTATAGAATCTGAGTAGTTCATAAATGATTGAATGTCATAAATCAGAGGTACCTTGGGCATCACAACTGAGTGTCTTCCTGTTTTCCGGGCCCTCAAAGAGTTTACTGTGTTGCAAATAATGCATTAACAATCGCAGAAATTCCCGTGTTGGACCACCAAAATCAACAGCTCCTTCAGAGTTCCCAGATGAATCAGTAAACATAACAGATATACGGTTGGTTGCTTTATATGTTTTGCGAAGGAAGGCACGGCGTGCTCCATCCCAAATGTTTCGTCGATTTATGTTGAACTTGGATGTCTTTTCAGAGTCAATTGGTAGAGCAAGGTTTGATAGTAGATCCTTCAAAGTTATATCATTGCTCTCACTAAAATACAGGAAATGAATGTAAGCTCTCAAATTTATTAATTCAAAATCAAATGTATAAATCAGATTTTAAAGTTTTAAAATTACCTTTCATGCACCTCATTTCGCTCAGCAATATTGGTAATTGAGTCATCAAATTCTTCCTCATCAGGAATTTGCACGTTATCAATCAACAGTTCAGTGTAACATCTAAAACAATAACCATTACTCGTTTTAAAAAGAAGCAACCTGTTAAATTAATAGATTACACCCTCTTGTTACTAGTCAACTAAAGACATGATTTATAGGTTTGACCAAATGAAGCAACAATCATCACAAGAGAACTTGTTATGTAATTTGTTCACACAACGTATCCCAATGTAACCGACCAGTGTATTTTTAAATATGAATTATGCTTTATTATGTATGGCAATTACTTTAGTGGTGTAGAAATTGCCAGTTGTGTCTTTGCCATACACATTTATTTGTCAATGTAATACAGATTAAATTTACCATCGATGCATTTTAATAGACTGAAGACAAGGTAGTAGTAGCACAAAGTCAAAATCCATTCAGTCTATAGCATATGAAAGAACTACTGCCTCCATGTCACACACCAGCTGTGTACATACATGTGGTACTCAAGATTGACTGTTAGGCCTGAGACATTTGGTATAACATCTCTCAAAGTGAGAATTCCATAACTCTGATTGCATGTTAAGAAGCCATGGCCACCAAATTACATTATGCCACACATCTACCACTTAAGATTAGACATCTTACATGGTTGTATTCCTACATCGCTGAGTGTATGCTGTGCATACCATTGCTTGCCTTGATGTATTGACTACTGTTTGTAAAAAGTATTAGACCACTCCATATGCATTGTACATCGACTGTATGATCTAATAGCCATACATCATGGTAAAGATCCAGTAAAACATTCCTTCAGGGACCCTGGAGAGTGGTCTGGTCAAGGCAAAACTTTCAAGAGTCTAGCTTTTTTATAACAGGCAAATACTTTTCCAATGATCTGACAATATTTAAGTAACATGCAAACCTCGTATTGAGTATGTGGTATGAAAAAAGCAGTACCGATAATGGTCATCAAATTCTTCACTAAGGACACTGTGAGAGGACGATATCTGCAATGTACTTTCTCTCGCCATGTTTGCAGACACTGCAGTTGCTGTATAGTTGCTAACATTCAGTGGATCCGAACTATCCTCTTTAACTGGATATTCTGATTCTGCTGAATTACTGCTGAAAGTGGCTTCACTCTCCAGCCACATCACCAAGTCAGATTTTTCCTCTATGCCTTTCTCCTATAAAAACATCAATAGCACATAACATGATTCTTGAGAATTTACTAGCAATGTTAGTAAACAACCAATTTGGAAATAGCCACATAAGAACTACTCCTACAAGACAGCATCACACAAGCTTTTCCAGTGTTCGCTGGCAGCCGACCATACCCAAATCCTCCTCCTTTGGTAGTTTACAGTGCCTACCAAATCATCCATAGCACAGCCCCATATTTTTCAAATGTACATTCAGACAGTATATGCAGAAAGGAACTCTCAGCTTAAGCTAAGAACCATTTACTGACCATCATGTACTTCAAGAAGACTTGAAAAAAAATAGGACCTCTTCCTCTTTTCAGACATCAGATAAGAAACAATAAGAATCAAATGTAAACGATGAAGGCAATGACGATCAGATTGTTGACAAACAGATGACATCCTTTCCTTAAAGTAGAGCCTGCACACCTGCACTTGAAGAAGTAGTATAGGACACACTCACTAGATATTATGCATGAACACAGGCATATGTATTTCTCATTACTCATTTCTCAGCTCCCTGACACATCAGCATCACAATCAACACAACTTGGTAAGAATACTTATC
The DNA here is from genome assembly GCF_031143425.1 of Pleurodeles waltl. Taxonomy (NCBI): domain Eukaryota; kingdom Metazoa; phylum Chordata; class Amphibia; order Caudata; family Salamandridae; genus Pleurodeles; species Pleurodeles waltl. Next base: position 450,816,078 of record NC_090444.1, read on the forward strand.
TGGTCATCACCCACAATAACAAAGATCTTGCCACCGTATAAACCCACACACTATCAACCTAACCCTTTTGCAGATTTGTGTATTTTACTAAATAACCATACTTGTGCGGATGCACAATTGAAGAAGTCGTTATTTCTGTCATCTCTGATTCCATTAGTTTAGTCACGTACACCTCTGCATCTTATACATACAGACATAAACACACTCACACACTCCATATAAGTAATCCATTGTTCACATATGTTGGTAGACAATTCACCCACTGTAAGACAGAACCATATTGGCTGATGACACATGAGTGTATAAACATCGTTACAAATTGGACTGTACTATTTAATGTACATATTAAAACAAAGAGGATCTTACTTAATTATGTAGGTAAGTTTTTAGGGTTTTAGAAAACAACTAAATTTCAATATTTATAGCTAAAGTGATGTTTAGTTTTTTTGTATGCAACCAAACAGCACAGTCCAGTATTTTCAATGAACATTAACTTGATATAAACCTTTTTTGAAGCTACCTGCCCGATAATAAACATGTAATGTAAAAAATATCTTTGAAATATGAAAATACGTACATATTCATTAACGGATATGTTTCCTATCCGTTTCAAAGGAAAACACAGAGCATACATTATGCAAGTTTTACTTACAGGCCCCTGTAATTCAGGAAGTTCTAGAATTTGCTTTGATGGTTGTAAATAGACTGATTTCTGTTTAAAGAGTTTTGAGATTATAAGTCCTGACAGACTCTGTTTGTCCATTAGCAGAGGCTGCACTAATTTGTTATGGCACGGCATCAGAAGTTTTATGCTATAAAAACAAAAAGTGGAGTGTTAATATAATCATATATGAACTTTTAAATTAGACGTTTAAACATATATCAAAATATCAGAAATGCTACATCTGTATCAGCCAGAATTCCATCCATTGTGGGAGGAGTTAACCTTTATGTCATTAAGCTGGCCAACTTTTATCGATGTTGACCATCTACATAGTGGATAGGAGATAGAGCTGTGGATAAGAATTGAACATTATCTGAGAATATTTTAATTGCCACTATATTGATTGTGGTGTGGTACATGATCTTATGCTTTTTATAAGTCAGAGTAATTTCATATGGTGCCGCTGCATCCAGATCTGAATAAAATGAAGTTGTTAATCTATTGAACTACTGAATTTTTTTCACTAATCCTTTTAGAAAAAACTCTCTATTAACTGTCTTGATCGAGGTAATAAAGAGTTTTTTTAATTAGCACGTGATGTTGCCTTGCCCCTGGTTATCTGATCACTGACTCTCATTTTTTGTTTAACATCTCTGTATTTATGAGTTATTTTCCCTAAACATTAATAGAACTCTCTTGCCACATTGAAAGTATGTGGTTATGATTTAAACAGTAGATTAAATGAAACTGCAAGGCTATTACCATTTTTTTAGGTGGAAATAGATAACAATTTTATATACAATTGCTGATATTTTCTAAAAAGTGCATTTCCTTGTCAAAATATATATAAAAAGAAAATGTTCTTACTCAATATTGTCAATTTTTGGGCTAAAAGCCATATGGAGATGGTTCTGCACCTCAAGGTTAGTCCATAATTTGTTAAATTCAAATGTTGTGATGATATGTCCATTTTCATATAGAAATTGCTTTGTTCCTTGCTTCACCACAATCGCATCATGGGGACCAGATAAAAGAATTACTTCTTTAGTGAATGTAGGAGGTCCACGAAAATGCCTGAAATGAAAAGTTCTATCTGGATGTTAATCTTATATTTAGAAATTGAATACAATGATACACTTTGTACTCTGTCAAAATTTAAAAAACAGTTGCTGTGAAATACCAGGAAAAACCCTAATTTGAAGAAATAAGAAAGAATATTTCATAGGCACAATAATGCTGAAAAAAGAAAGTGTTCATAAAATCATAAAGTAAGAAGTTTATTATCTAATTTTTGTAACTGCTGAATCACCTCTACCCTAATCATTCTGTATATTTAGTGAGTTCACCATTTTTTGTTTGGAGTTCTTGGATATTACCCAAATGTCTGCACCTGTGCTCATCATATCTTTATATGTCAGCTATTACAATGTACTTGCAGAGCAGGAGACTTTTTGGTTACTCATTACTTTTTACCTTAACCATCAACCTCTCTGTGAAAGTAATGGTACATGGGGTGAGTGAATTACTCTCACCAGAAAAACACCCAATATCATGTGTAAGGGTTGTGGTCCAAGATTATTAAATGGCAAGAGTTATAGTTTCTTCTGAGAAGTATCATTATAAGCGTAACTATAACTACTGAATTTCTATGGATTTTTGTGGGTAAAACATGAACCTAACTATAACGTCCCTGTAACCTTTGGTTTTATTTCATTGAATTCCCATGGCTTTTTTTCAACAGTAAAGTCATATATACTTCCCATAAGCTAATGTAACTACCCCTGTGCATGGCCTTTGGCCATGCGCAGTAGTAGTTGGCCACAGGAGCTGGTTTGCAGTCAGGCCCTGCATCCAACCCCTGCAAGCAGCCATCCCCCACACACAGCGCATGGCCTTTGAGCATGTACGGCAGTGGTTTGGTGTGTGAGTAGGTTTTTTTCATTGTTAATCAGCTCCTTATATCCTTCACAATCTTATAACTCCTGCATGTGTCTTATGGAGCCAGAAAACCTCTATTGTGACCCCTTAAGTGTTTTTTGGACAATATCTTTGTCCTCCTCCGGGCCAAGCAACAAAGAAAATGGCAGCTGCAACTTTCCTGTCAACAAACCATCAATTTGAGCGTTTGTTTCTAAAATTAAGAAATGCTGTCTATGTAACCATTACATAGCACCGCATTGCATTTTTCCCAAATGTGCTCCTATACTGAGCTGGACAAAGCATTTCCTCTCTGAAGAGCTTCTCTTCTGTAAGCACTTTTGGTAAACATCACCGACACAGCAAGAAACTATACATTTGGCAGGTGAGACATCCCGTTTCCAGAGGAAGGAGAGCCTCCAACACTCTAGTGGTTTGCTGGCCACCCACACACTTAAAGTGAGACACATAGTAGACTATAGCTGAACAAAATTATTTGGGAGACAATAAAGGCGATGAATAAAGTATAAAATATGCCATCTAACCTCCTGGTATAATTTGGCTGGTGCGTCCTTTCAGCATTCTGTCTTCCAAAGTTGCGGGTAAAGCAAAATATTGGTGCCTGTGCCACAGCGCTTGGAACATGTGTTTCTGACTGTTCTTGGCCTGACTTAGCTGATTCGATTGGGACTGAAGAACACCTTCCTCTTGAAAATACGTGTCTTACTTCTTCATCCACATCTTGTCCTCTATTTCTGTATCGTGTATTGTAGTTTGATCTAGAAATGCTCAGACTGTTGTTATTGGCATTACTACTCCCCGAAAGGGTTTGATTGGACTGAACATGGGTTTGAGGATTCCTTGGTACAGCTAGAGTTTGGCTTATTGCCTCTAAAATTGAGGGTTGAGATAAAAGGCTATCAACAAGGTCACAAACTACCTTTGAAACTGCAGCCATCCTTTTTATTGAGGTCTGCAAAAAAACAAAATATCAGTCAGTATTTTATACTGTAGTGCCGTACACAACATTTAACATCATCCGACAAATAGCCAGCTAGATAAGGTATAGAAATTACCCCATTTATCAGATTTTCCCTGCATGATTTTGTCCAAATCTGTGTAGGAGAAAAATGCAAATAATCTGAGTTTTAAACACGTGAAATAGTATTACCACCTTGATTCACCATTCTGAGGTGTAGGACTTGGAAAGATGCAGTGATACTGCACACTTCATAAAATTAACCCTGCATTTAATACAACAATTAAAATGAGCCCCTGCTGTGTCAAAATATACATTAGAGACACCTCAAGAGATCCCCCAAGTTCATATGTTGTTCCCTATCAAAGCAATCCCAAATGGCTGGAAAAACACCTGAAAATGTTTTTAAGGGTGGTGTAGGAACCTGATTCTGTATAAACTATATCAAAATGAGATATGGTGTGCACAGAGTCGAGGGGTTCCCCAGAGGAGTAACAGAGGCTAAAGTAGATAATAATAATGTTCTCTTTTGTGGTAGTGTGGGTGACCAGTTAGGCTTATCATAGGGTGGTGCAAAGCATTTGTTGTACAGACAGAGACAACAGAAGAAGCACACACTGAATGACTTAACTCCAGACCAATGGTTTTAATATATCAAAAATATATTTCCTTAATTTGTTTTTAGAACCACAAGATTCAAGTTGCAGGTAAGTACCTTAAATGTTTCGTATTTCACACAGGGATCAACAGTACTTGGTTTGAAATAGCTAAGTAATACAGTTTTTTAATTCTTGGCAATAATCTGTTTTAAAAATGGACACAGTATAATTTTCAGAAACAGTCCCTGGGTGAAGAAATGTTAGATTGTTTTACAGGTGAGTACAACACTTACAGTTTCAGTCTGCGGGATTTAGGAAGTCCACCGTTTGGGGTTCAAGTTAGCCCCAAGCAACCACCACCAGCAAAACGGGGCTGGTCGGGTGCTGAGGTCAAAGATGAGCAATTTAAAAGTGGGCTGCTATGGAGACAGGGGCTACTCGGAATCAGGTCTGCCTGCAGGTAAGTACCCACGGCTTGGAGGGCAAACCAGGGGGATTTAGAAGAGCACTGAAGGTGCCACAAGTAAGCACCAAACACACACCCTCAGCGTCGCAGGGGCAGCTGGGTGCAGGGTGCAAACAGGACGTCGGGTTCTCAATGCTGGTCTAGGAGGAGAACCAGGGGGTCACTCAGAGGCTGCAGGAGAGGTACAGGGTGTTGTCTCGGGTGCACCACCAGTTGAATAGGGAGGAGGGCTGCCTGCTGAATGTAGCTGCACCAGGTGTTGGTTTCTGGGGGGCTGCGGGTGCAGTGTGTCGTTAGGCGGTGGATATCTTTGTCCCGATCTTCGCGGTCAGGGGGTCCTTGGGATTCCCTCTGCAGGCGTTGTGATGGAGGGGTGGAGAGGTCAACCCAGGGTGGGCACTTGCTCAGCGTCGCCTGGGAATCCTCTCTGGCTGGGTGGACCACCTGGACACGGGCCGTGGGTGACGGGTGCACAGGGGTCAGGACTCACGCTTCCAGAGTGGGGTGGGAGTCCCTGGTTGTTCGATTTGCTTAGACAGAGCAGCTGTCCTCTGGAGATCTTGGTCCTTTTGGTCGCAGGGCAGTCCTCTGGAATTGGGCAGCGGTACTTGGTCCTGCTGGACACATCGCTGGTCTTTTGCAGGTTCTTTGAATCAGGAGACAGGCCAGTAGGGCTGGGGCCAAAGCCGTTGTCGTCTTCCTTCTTCTCTGCTGGGGGTTTCAGCTAAGCATTCCTTCTTCTTCCTGTCAGGTCGCTATGAATCTGGTGAGCTGGGTTCAGGGAGGCCCTTAAATCCTAGCTTTAGAGGCATTTTAGGGGCCAATGGCTACTGACCCTGAGGGTGGCTACACCCTCCTTGTGCCCATTCCCTTTGGGGAGGAGGGCGCAAACCTAATCCTATTGGTCTGTGTCCTCTAAACAAAGATGGAGTATTCTGCAGGGAGGCGGTCACCTCAGCTCCGGACACCTTAGGGGTGGTCCTGGTTGGAGTGGTCACTCCTCCCTGTTTTCCCTAATGTTCCCGCAGGATTTGCCACCAAAAGTGGGGCTTCATCCAGGTGTGGGCATCTCCACTAGCTCGAGTGCCCTGGGGCACTGTACCCTGAGGCTTGAGCCTTTGAGGCTCACCACAAGTGTTACAGTTCCTGTAGGGGGAGGTGTGAAGTACCTCCACCCAGGACAGGCTTTTTGTCTGACCACAGAGTGCACAACAGCACTCACACCATGTGGTCAGAAACTTGTCTGAAAGTGGCAGGCTGGCACAAACCCATCAGTCCTACACCAGCAGTTTGGTTAACATACAGGGGACATCTCTAAGATGCCCTCTGTGGGCATTTTTCAATAAATCCCACACTGGCATCAGTGGGGGTTTATTGTGCTGAGAAGTTTGATACCAAACTTTGTAGTATTCCATGAAGCCATTATGGAGCTGTGGAGTTCGTAATGACAAACTCTCAGACCATATACTCAATATGGCCACACTGCACTTACAATGTCTAAAAATTGACTTAGACACTGCATGGGCATATTGCTCACGCAGCTATGCCCTCACCTGTGGTATAGTGCACCCTACCTTAGGGCTGTGAGGCCTGCTGGAGGTGTGACTTACCTATGCCACAGGCAGTGGTTTGTGGGCATGGCACCCTGAGAGGGGTGCCATGTTGACTTTGTCTTTTTCTCCCCACCAGCATATTCAGGATGCAAGGCTGTGTACATGTGCTGGGTGAGGGGTTCCCTATGGTGGCATAGTACATGCTGCAGCCCTTAGAGACCCTCCCTGGCCACAGGGCCCTCTGTACCTTTTACAAGGGACTTAACTGTGTGCCAGTGTTGTGCCAATTGTGGAAACAAAGGTACTGTTTGTGGGGAAAGAGCACTGGTGCTGGGGCCTGGTCAGCAGAATCCCAGCACACTTTCAATCAAAGTAGGCATCAACACTAGGCAAAAGGTGTGGGGGGGTAACCATGCCAACAGTGGGGCCTTCTTACAGGTGGCATTTAATCTAATATGCAACCTACATACATTTAAATGTGCTTACATAATTACAAATTTATAATTTCAGGTTAGCACCTATTACATAGAGGCCCGGAGTGGGATATCTTGGGAACTACCCAGAGACCCCTTTTTGCCTAATTCATTTGACCTGATATTTTATTTTACTTATACTGGGTGCTCCCTTGTTCCTAGACAAAGCTATTCCTCTCTGAAGAGCTTCTAACAAGAGTAAAGCATGCATTTTGCCTTGGATTGTTTTTTACCAATCCAAAGCTGTAACACAGTGCCTGTGGTGGTAAAAGGCTTTTGTCATTTCTCAGCTCGGCATCAATGGCACAGACTAATCCTATGTTTAAAGGCTGCTGTACAAATGGTAAAGTACTAAGGACCAGATGTAGGGAATTTCTGAATTGCGACTCGCACATTGTGGGTCAGAGAGACTCGCAATTTGCGAGTCGCAATCCAGGATGCAGGAGAGTGTCCCTGACACCATCTGCGACTCGAAAGGGGGTCGCAAAGGCCCACTTCAATAATATTAATGAGGTGGGTCGCAATTTGCGACCCCCTTGCGACTCGCAGCACTCACAGGGATGGTGGCCTGCTGGAGACAGCAGACCACCATGTCTGTGACTGCTTTTAAATAAAGCAGTTTTTTTTGTAATGCAGCCCGTTTCCCTTAAAGAAAAACGAGATGCATTACAAAATGAAAAAAAAAATTCCATGCCATTCACAAAGGGGAAGGGGTCCAAAGGGAACCCTTCCTTTTTGCGAATGGGTTACCACCAGTGTGACACTGGTGGCAACTGCGATTGCTTTGCGACCGTGTTCGCGACCGCAATGCAGCATCGCGCTGGGACTCGCAATTAGGAAGGGGAACACCCCTTCCTAATTGTGACATGCATTCCCGTTTTGCGAGTCAGTAACCAGGTTACCGACTAGCAAAAACGGGAATTGGGCATCGCAACGTGGGTTTTGCACGTCGCAAACAGCTAAATTTGCTGTTTGCGACAAGCAAAACCTGTCTTACATCTGGCCCTTAGTCCCCCCTTTCCTACATCTGGCCCTTAGTCCCCCCTTTCTAGCTTGGCCTAGATGTCACTGCGCTAATCCTGTGCCTAAACTTTTTCCAAGAAAAAAAGAAAATTGACGTGAGAAGTGTCAGAATGTATCTGGTGTTGTTGGGTGCTCTATATCGGAGCTGCTCTCCACCTAAACTAGGGAACTATGCTGAGTTCCTTGTTTCCCATCTTTGTATATATATTTAATTTTTTTATATATATATATTTTATACACATCTATATGTGTATATATATATATATATATATATATATATATATATATATATATATATATATATATGTATATCAATAAATATGTATAAAATAGACAATCACTTTCAATTTCAACCACCCCTTAATGTTGTCCCTCCATCATCCCGAAAAATGCCATACTACCCTTAAAACGCTACCCTTTCCTGATCCCTAAAAGCCCTTACTACCCCTTTATACTCTCATTCCCTAACTCCTAAAAATGTCTTTAATGCTATCTTTCACTGAACACTAAGGTCCCCTTACTACCCTTTTTATACTACTCTACACTGAAAACTATAAACCCTTTACTATTCTTTAACCTCACTCATCCATGAACACTAACAAATGTCTTACAGCCCCTTAACACTGCCCTTCCCTGAACAGTAAACCCCCTTACTACTCCTTAACCCTTCTCTTCCCTGAACACTAAAAGCCCCTTAGCACTACTCATCCCTAAACCAAAAAAACCATACTACCTCTTATTACTACCATTCCTTAAATTCTAAAAACCATGGCTACCCTTTAAATCATTAAGGCCTATTACCTTAAACCCTTATACAGTTTGATATAACCGTAACACATTGTCACTAACCACATTGCAACCATATTATGGCCCTCATTACGACCGCCAAAGCCAGCGTGTGTCAGAAGACTGTCAGTGCTGGTGGTCTTCCGCCCGCCATATTACGGGTACTTCTGAATTTCCGCCACATTTTGGGTGGAAATCCAGTAGCAGTCGTGTTGGCGGGTGTAGGAGCAGGGGCAGTTCTGCCAGTAAGACACCGCCTGCCGTATCATGTGCTGTAATACGGCATGGCGGTGTCATGGTGGCGGGGCGCTGCCGGCGGTGGAAGTACCCCTTCCTGTTCCCCGCTGGACAACTTCCTCCCCAGACCAGGAAAGTCGATCGAGGGAAGGGGGGTGTTGTGTGTGAGTGGGTGTTGTCTGCGTGTGTGAATGTATGTGTGTATGCATGTGTGTATGGGTGTTTGTATGCGTCTATGTATGTCAAAGTGAATGCATGTATGAATGCTGAAGTGAATGCATGTATGGATGCATGTGAGTGAATGCGTCTATGTCAGTGTTGGTGAATGACTGTATGCGGGCTGCGTGTGTGGGTGTCTGTGTGCGTGTGGATGTAGGCGGGAAGGGGGCGCTCTACCTGAAGGCGGTTGGGGGGACGGGGGGATTGCGCTTACTTGGGGGGGAGCCATCTACCAGTAACAGAGAAGAAATTCTCTGTCACCAGTAGCCTTTCCGCAAGGGTTTTTGTGGCTGTACTACCGCCATGGAGACCCAGGTGGAAAGGTGGCTCATAATACCGCTGGCAGTCTTATGTGAACCCCGGGCCAGAGATGCTCATCTCTGGCCCAGCGGGTCCGACCGCCCTGGCGGTACAAGTGGGGATGTGGCAAGTTGGCTGCAGCCAACACGCCACACTCATAATTTGGCGGTTTTCACCACCATCCTGTTGGCGGTGAATCCGCCACTGTGGCTCTGGTTGGTCAGTAGACTGCCAGGGTCATAATGAAGCCCTATGTTCTTTTCAACCTAACTGTGAGTTAAAATAAGATGTTGCCCTACTGTTGTGTATTATTACCTTTTGCTGGGACAGGAGTGGCCCATCCTTAAGAGCGGAGGTGTCTGCCCGCCAACTTTTTCCACACATGAAGAATGTCTATCAGGCTGAGCAAAAGTCAGCCTGACAGACACTCTCCGTGTTCAGGTCAGGCAGCCAGGTGCTGTACATGGGCTAAATGCACAGGTGCCTGGCTACTTACGTCCCGATTTTCTGGGCTTAAGATTTCACAGCCATGTGAGCGTAACCTCCTCAGGTCAGCAAAGTGCTTGGTGGTCATCCCTCTCATGAAAATAGGCACGTCATTGAGACTCGGACCTAGGGGCTTCAGTTTTAAGCCCTTAAGTGTCCAGGGCAGTCGGTCCCTCAGTAGCTCATGGTCACAGAGTGGGGTGGGGTCAGAAATCTCACTGACCTCATCCCACTCTGTGACCTCTGTGATGAATAAGGGAATACTGCCTCCTCTTATTGGCAGACACATAACAAAGTCAGCGAATGAGAGAAGTTGACAGTCCCAATCCTTGGATCAATGACCAAGGCTTGTCTTTCACCAACCGGTATCATCACCTCATACCATGTATATTTTTTTATTGTTATGTGTGTTTATGAATGTGTGTGTTTTTGCATGTGCATGCTGCGAATGGCTGTGTGCCTGTGTATGTGCTTCTGAATGTTGGGGTGTGAGTGAGTCTGAGTATATATCTGTGCCCCTCCTGCCCTTCGCTCAAATTACCAGGCGCTCATGCTCTGTCACTTACTAACTCCGAGCTATGGAGTGTGGACACACAACAGATTTCGGAAGACTCATGATGTGATGAGGTCACTTTTCCTAAAAATGAAAAAAAGGGAAACACAATAGAAACAAGCATTGGCATAGCCAATAGGTATCACCTCTGGGACTTTGTCAGCATACATTTTTGAGTCAGAAAGCATTGAAGTGTCTGTATTCCTCAAGCAATGATGTCATGTTGCAACCTTTCGAGCATCCGATTTGGGTAAAAAAAGCATTTGCTCTAATGTGCTAATATTAATGAGTACATTAGAAGTACTGTAAAAAAAGTTACAATGCAGATGAATTCACTTGATTATAAAGAAGCCTGCCCAGCAGTTGACATTACAGGATCACTCTCTGTATGGTTCCATTGCAGAGGGAAACAGTGGTTGCATGTAAGTAACAGGAGTAATTAACTTGCCAGACGTTCTGGCAGAGCTACCAGCTCATTCTGTAAACAAATAACCACACATCCTGCTTTCCTATGTGATTTAATGTTGCAGCTTAGCATAGTGGCCCCTCCTTTCACAGACATCATTATTCAATTAATGGAAAACAACTCATAAAACACAAAATCGCACACCACAATCACAACGCAGGCACTTTAGCTGCAAGAATGGATTTCCAACAGCAGAGGAACATGGAGAGGCTGTTTATCCAGATTACGCATTCCTCTAGACTAATACCCTGTCCTGGGCGCAGCGAGCCTGTATCTAGATTTAAAACTCATGCTCTCAGCAGTGGTATTCATTGCCTTTGACAGCATTGCCATTTGCTGCTACAGCATTTATTGTTAAGAAAACAAATTTTACAAAAAAACATCACGCACAGCTCTAACATATACTGCGTGTATGACCAAGATGCATCACTTTACATGGGGCCCACGGGCGGGGCTCTGACTGGACACTGGGCAGCAACTGCTTTACACACAGGTTGAAGGTATGCAGATAAAACTAGAAGTAAATATGGTCATTTGTTTATGTTATGCGTGGAAAGTTAAAAACAAGCCCACAGAGCAGCCGTGGCTAGACCCCACCCTTCTTCCAATGAGTGGCAGCAGAGCCCGAGAGAGGAAACAAAGACAAAAGGTTAAAGGAAACACGTGGCCACCTAAAAACAATTGCATGTGTGAAGAGCTCTTCACAATTTAAACAAGAAGACAAACGAAGTGTGAGGGGCACATAGCCACTTCAAAAGAATTGCATGTGTGAAGAGCTGTTCACAATTTAAACTAAGGACAGGGGGGAGTAGGAAGGGATGCAGTGCCTTATGAGCTCCACGGAAACCTGGCAAAACACCATTGTAATGACAACCAACGGAGCAAGAGGTACGGTCGCAATGATGAACAAAACAAAAGTAAATAAAAAAATAATGCATCAGACAAACAATAAAGAAACAAACAAGAAAGATCACATCTAACAGGGGCAGTTTTCATGGAAGGGAACCGAACACCAAAAGGCGGGACAAAGACAACAAAGGGACCATAGAAAAGCAACATTGTACAAGGAGTACTACAATGAACCAATGAGAAACGATGGGCATGCACAAAGCCCACAGGGAGAGATACATCATGTCTCCCGACAGCGCATAGGTGCTGCATAGGCTCAATCTAAAAAGCTGCAAAAACCAAGCCCAACCTGAGGGATCTTTTAAGTTTTCCTTGAGTCTGAATTGAGTTGACCCATCCCAAGACCAGGGATAGAGACAGTCTGGCAGCCTGCTTGACTGTCAGTCATTTCATGGACATTCTTGTTGTCCTATCATTCTGCGTTAAATGTATTATTAGGCTTCACACACTGTGTTGCCCTGATGTTTGCAGTTTGGTCATTTACTGGAGAACTGTGGGCAACACTGAATGTGCCTTTGTTCAACTGGCTGCCCACAGCACACTTTTCTGAGCCCTGCCTTGGTGCCTGTATCCTAAGAGGCAAGTGATAACTGGATAGGTGCAGTCCCCCGGCCATAGTCAGGCCTCGGATAGTGCTCTCGAGACCTTTTCTGATGGGACTAGTTAAACTAGTGTACCACACATGCAAACCAGCCTCTATTAACTTACATAGAGATGCTTTTGACAGGCTACTAATCAATATCATTTAAACATGTAGGTTAATTTATTAGAGAATTGATTTTTTTATACAGCACACATCTTGAACACATGTATTTTAATGTGTTCTCGTATGTGTTAATGACATCCCTAGTGCATATGACAGGTTATCGAAATACTTAAGCTCATTATGTGTGCTGCACTATAGAGGTTGGTGAACCAAAAATTTATCATGGAGAGCAAACCCAGCGGTGGACTCTGGCTCAAAGATTCTTGTGCTAAAGTCAAACCTTCAAAATAAGTGCCATAAAAATCACGCTGCAAACATGTTTGAATCCGATAAGATGTTCACAATTTAAAAAAGTGTACTTCTTTAAAACTCAGAATCTTTACACCTTAATACATCACACAGTAGTATTACAAATAAGAGTTTTGTAACATGCACTAAGAAACGTTCCTGCTCCTGCCTTCATGACACTATCAGTAAACTAAGAGGTAAATCACTTATGTTTACCTTAAATGTAGACTAAGGGGCAAAATAACAAAGATTTTGTGTCCGGGTTGTGTCACTTTATGTCACAGCTCCAATGGGAAATCATTTCTGTTATTTAATAATTCATGTAAAGCTACTCATAGGCATAGGGCCTCCTTGCTTTTGGAAGAGGTTCCATGGGTGGAGCATAGGCGTTTCCATGCATCCACCCATGGATTTTGAAGCATTCCCAGATTTACAGACTTGTAAACCTGGGAATGTGTCAAAATCCTCCATCTTCCAAGTGAGGCGCAGGAGGAGGAATATCTATTTCTACTTGTTATTTCCTCTCCATGGGTGCTGGATTTTGTAGCACACATATGAATTGGAAAAGGGTGTTAACTATTGTATTTATTTAAGAAGGTATCCCTTCAAGCACAAATCAATACTGGCTGTAACACAGTCACTTTTGCACTATGTGCCTAGGGTGCCTATGTTCACGCTAGGGAGCACACAGTGTGCTAGTACGAGCAAGCAGTAGAAAAGTATCATATTTTAATTAGTAGGGCACACATCTGCATGCAACACAGTGCACCAACTTTGCTTGCTCCCCTATGTTGCAAGAAAAATGAGTAAATCTGTCCCTAGATTCTAACTATGGCTGGAGCAACATGCAGTCTATTATCAAGTGTATGTTATTCAATAACCTCTTGTTTTGGTTTAATTGTAATTGTATTTATATACCGCTTACTACCCCTGACGAGGCGTCTAAGTGCTTTTCGGCGAGGAAAGGATTAGTGGTGGATTAGCCTAGGGAAAAATGAGTTAATATGAGCGGTGGACTTGTGAGTCATTCGGTTGGATTAAATAGAATATTGGAGGGATAGAACAGGGAAAAATATAGAAAGTGTTAATTGGGAGATCATAGCAGTGAGATGAGGTACGAGATGAGCAAAACAAGTGATGGAGGAGGGAAGAGTCTGTTGAAAGAGATTAGTGGGAACATAGTAGTAAAATTAGGTTTGGGGATGTCAAAGGAGAGATACTTGAGGGAAAAATGTAGGGTTGTTTGGGGGATCATAGTAGTAAAATGAGGTAGCGGATGAGCCAGGAGGGATAGAGGGGGCAGAGTCTAGGAATGGTTATGTTGGAGATTATAGTAGTAGAATCACTTTTGGGATGAGTCAGAGGTTGGAAATAGAGACTAGATTGAGAGAGGTAAAGTGTAAGGCAGTAGTGCATTGGAGAGAGTGATTTTTTTCCTTTTTTACAGTAGGAGTAAAGTAATAAATATATAGATACTTGGAGTTAAGTTGTAGGCAAGTGTGCACATTAGCCCGCTGCTCCAGTCACAACATATTTATATCTTTCTTAAACTCATGTTAGCAATATTTGGCACACACTTCTTTCTTTGTAATAGGAAATAAACTGAACCTTCCCAACTCTCCTTCTGTTAATGATGCGCTATCTTGATGCTTTTTTGTACCCGAGGGACTGTCGACTGAGATGTTAAAGTACTTCCTAGCTATCTCAGGAAAATGTCATCAATTGACTGTGGCATCTACATTCTTGGCAGTTTGTGCTATTGAACAGGAGATGTGTGGTCATTTTCTCCCAGAAACGTGGCTTGTAGATCAAGCCACATTTGGCAGGTACTGAAGTATTTCAGTCACTGGCAAAACAAGTGGACAGAGGTCATGCAAAAGCAGTGCATTGATAGAGGTTTCAAAGTCACAATAATAAAAAAGGATAATTTCTTTAACCTATGAGGTTTTGTTTGTTTAATGTCACTGGTCTGTCCAGGACAAATTGTTTAAGCTATGAAGTTCTGTAAATTTAGGGGCATATTTATGAAAAGTAGCGCTGCACCTAGTGCAGCGCCACTTTTCTTGCACCCCTTAGCATCCCCCTGACACCACCATGTGTGTGCCGTATTTACAATACGGCGCACCATGGCAGTAGTTAGGGGGACTAGCATCAAACTTTTTGACACTAGTACAGTGCTTTGCAGGACTAGCATCGAAAATGGTGACGCTAATCCTGCAAAGCACCCGGAGACCCATTGAATATAATGGGAGCCTCCTTGTAACGCCTGCAAAGAGAAGGCGTTAAAAATGCAGCATTATTTTTGCAAAGGAATCTCATAGATTCCTTTGCACCATTTTTACAGTCCCCTTAAGACCAGAACTCCCCCCTTGCATACATTATGCCTGGTGCAGGCATAATGTGGCACCAGGGTTTACAAATTGGCACAATGATTGCATTGCACCACTTTGTAAATATGGCGGGGGAAAAATGCCATGTTAGCGCTGCCTTAGCGTAAACAAATAATGCTATGGGGGTAGTAAGGTGGCGCTAGGGGTTCTTAAGTATGCCCCTTAATGTTACTGGTTCTGTCTATCACACATTTTTGAATGCCAAATGGCAGACATGGAAAATACTTCCGGTTCAGAATTAGGCGGTAGGAAGTGGTGAATAAAGGGGTTCAGGATGAATAAAAGCCGAAATTATTGTGCTTTTGTAATTGGAACTTAAGTATAAAATGAATGTGTGACTGTAGGGTTAGGGGCTGCTAAGTGGCGGGCCATTTTTGCCAAAGAACCAATAGTGCTGCAGAGGGATTAAACTGACACAAAAGAGCAATAAATAAACACTTTTAAGAGTTTTCTCAAGCATCCAGATGGGCAGCACTGTCTCACAAGATAGCTATATGACATACAACATTGGAACACATGCCCGCAGACAGCAGGATGTGTCAGCTCTGCAATAGAAAGGTGAAGAGAAGGCATTTGTGTATGCCACGGTTTAGTGAACACTGGTAAACTTTTGTTAAGTTTTTGCATTATTGCAATGCTGATTTACTTTTCACCTCCCCTCAAGAATGCATGACTATTTCACATGACACTGACTGAGCACAAAGAAACCTGCACCAGTGGGGCAGTGTCAGAACATACCGTTTCCATGTAGCGACTTATCTATTTGAAATTCAGAAGCATCTGATTTTATGCATGAGCATTGCACGAGTTACCACACTAACGCAGTTTAGCGTCAAAAAGTATAGCGCCGGCTAGCGCCATTCCTGGACACCGGCCAGGCACCATATTTATGGAATGCCGCTAGATGGCGGTAATACCCAGTTAGCGTCATTGTAAATTACGCTTACCGGGTGGGGTAGGCGTAGGGGGAACGAGAACTTGTGAGCCGAATGATGGCGCTACACTGTTTAGAGGCAAAAAAATGCCTCTAAGCAGTGTAACGCCATTTTCTGGCGCACAACCCCCATGGACATGGCTCCTGTCTTGGTAAAGACAGGAGCCATGTCCACCCCCACAATGGCCATGCCCAAGGGACAAATGTCCCCTGGGCATGGCCACTGGGGCCAGCGTCATGCCGTGGGCCCCAAGACAGGGCCCCGAGCAGGGAAAAAAAAGAAAAATACCGTCACTTCCCTGCGATTGGTCCCCCATCCTGTGGTGTCCCTCTGGTGTGGGTGGGGGTGTCCCTGGGGCCAGGGAAGGGCACCTGTTGGCTCTTCCCATGGACTCTGACCATGGAAACAGGCTCACAGGTCCCCTAACGCCTGCCCATACCCAGGCGTTAAATGATGGCACTAAGTAAGCTTAGCACCTTTATCTAAGCCCCCGTGCATGAATTTAGCACTGGGGATAAATATGCTATTAAGGCCATATCGTCATTTTCTGGACCGGAATGCCTACCTTGCATCTCATTGATGTAAGGTAGGTTTCTTCGTCCAAAAAATGACGTTAACTCCATATCTTGAGCCAAAGTATAAATATGGAGTTAACTTTGCACTGAATTAGCGTAAACAAATGACGCTAATTCAGCACAAACAGGGAATAAATATGCACCTGACTCTGCAGACGTTTTGACTTGTTTTTGTTATATATTGCCTTAGAAATACATTCCCTCTGATAAGCCCCAAAGATATCCCTGTGCCCTGTGCAGGGGCTATGATTATATAATCTAGAATGGTTGACCTTTTTCTGCTACATCCGAATAATGTGCATAACCCACATGCAAGGAGATCCCTATCAGTGACCTCCCCTCGTGACAGGGAAACTACAGCCTTACAAGGGGTATCAGGTGTCCCGCTCCATCAGGAGGGGCCTGGTGCGGAGAGACCCAATAAGAGTCATCAGTTCATAAACCCATAATTGTGCACAGCAGACAGAGGTCTAAACATGTGCTTCATCAAAAAATGAAAGACTGCAAGCTGACAGAACCCAAACATCCCTGTACCGCTCAAGAGCGATTAGTACATAGGAAATACATGACTGTTGTCGGACCTCACAAGGATGAGCAGTCACACTGTTCATGCAGAATATCAAGCAGGGACTACCGAATTACCTCAGCAATGGGCACTCCACTCAATCCAATGAGCTATTTTCGTGGCATTGAATCTGCGCTCAGAACTCCATATAAAGCTGCCACTATTTGTACACACCCATTGCTGTGACCTTTTCTCTGACACCATTTTCGTTTTTCTGCACTTGGCTTTAGCAGGTCAGTGTGACAACAAAACCGTGCGAGAGGTGGAGATTAGAAAGTGAGGTAAAAGAAATGCCTCTCGTAGGCCTTTGGATGAGTTACAACAACAGTGCAGGCCAGCATTTCATCTAGCTCAACGGGTTGTGCAGTACTGCAGCATAAACATGCTCGGTCCGTGAGTAAAGTGAATATAATACAATTTTTATCAAGGGTGCTGAAGTGAAAAAAGGCGAGATCGACATTCACAGCAGCACACCAGGGCCAGCCTTAGCGTTGGAGGCGCCATAGTGCGACAATGTTTGATGGCGTCCACCAACGACCACCTCTGCAACGGATTCCCTTACTACCACTTTTTAACAGAGCCTCTTAAGTTTCCATAACCACTCTCTCTCGCAAATGCATATAATTATATAGCGCCACTCAGACCAGTGTAGGGTGTCAAAGCACTTTACATTGCACAGACATTACAGAGAGGCAATCAATTATAGGTGTATAAATCAGTGTATGAGCAATGTTACATAAGACAGAGAAGTACAAGGTTTATGAGTGACATGTCATCCACACTAGTATGCTGTATAGTTTAATAATGCTTGGTCTGGAGAAACACGCCCTCAGAATTTAAACTGTGATATCAAGTTTGGGGTTTCTCTTTAATAATAATTGATTTCTACCAAAATGAACCCGTTTTCCAACATTAGGATAATGAAAGGTTGGGGAAAAAATCATAACGCAATAATCTATACCTTACAGTAGGCATGCATTTCATTAATGGCAGATAACAGCTCACTGTTCTATATTAGGATTTTAAGTTGTAAACTGCAAGCAACAAAATTACCTCTGACAAAAGAAGTGACCCACTAACCTGTTTGCATTTTATGCACATTGTGATCTGCATGTTACACCTTCTTTGCAGCAGGCATATAAACCGACTGCACTACCTTAAAACTCCCACTGCAGAAAACTCGATCTCTCTCCAGCCAGCACATTAATCGGCTGAGTTATGTTGACATCTTTAATATTGCCTGCAAACTTCTGGAGACCAGGAACGCCACTGCATGTCCTTAAACAATAATATTCTTCCAAATCCGGCGCCCCCACCCAGAGTCATCACCTGGTACAGTGGCACCTGTCGCACCGCCCTAGTGCCCTTGCGCACACATGATAGGCACCTGCAAGACAGGGGAAGCAGCACCCATGCCTGATGTCTATAAAACAACATAGACCAGCCAAGTTGCAGAGGCAATGCCCCGGAGCTCTGCTGCTGTTCTGAAAGATTAGGCCTGTGTGGAGCCTTTCCTCTTAGCTGCGAGGTGAGCAGCTCAGGAGTCCGAGAGTCAGGGCCTCCGGAGAGGGCAGGGCTGGAGGCCTTTTCCACCGGTTTCAAAAGAATATAATGCACGATTATGAAGGTCATTTATTTCTGTGTTAAAGTTATTGCCTGATACACGTGATACACGAAGCAGTTTAAAGCAGCCGCTCCATTCTTCACATGAGTGCACTGCCCCCATAGTAGCATGAACTCTTGACTGCCGTGATGGCAGAGCATTCATGCTCATACTGTGCATCTTCCTTGGTTGCACTGGGCAAACCTTTTAAAGGGTGAGCCTGGCGCAAACAATTAAAATGCATTGTATGTCTGATATGGCCCCATGGTGGCACCTCCAAAGCACAGTGCATTTGGAGCTCTAGTCCAGGAATCAGTTTGAATACATATTGCCACCATGCCGCCATTTCTCCCCCATTTCCCATGTTTGGCACAATCTTTAGCAAGTTTCCAAGCCATTAATATTGTGAGTTAACAAGTATGCTTGCAATGGGCCACAGATGTTCTTTGTCTGGAGACCCTGGATAATAGTAGAGTTCCAGTTGGTCACTGTAGTATATCATATCATGCAACCAGGTCCTCATTGCAGGTATGAGATCCCTACCCCTCACACATGACACATGCCTCTTTGCCAATAGTAGTACTATCAATGTGTACCGTCACATGCTGCATGGCGTGCCATTAGTACAGTCCCTAGAACATGAAAAACTTTGCCACAGTACCTTGCAATCAGTGGGCATGCTCAGGTCAGGTGAAGGAAGACCACTTCTTGCATGTTGCATCCTGCAAACCAGGAGTGGGACGTAGTTTCTGTGTAAACAATTTTTAGGAGAGTATGGTTTGTCCTGTATAAATATACCGTTAAAAGATGGCTCCCCAATTCAGCTACAATAATAAGATGACTACTTATGGGTAAATAAATCTCCCAGGTCTGCACCCCACAGCACCTTGTTATTAGGCCTTACTGATAAGGCATCGGCCTGTATAGAGGAGTAGAGCTTGGTTACCAGTTGTCCAGCCACCTGTACATTCAAGAACATGGTTAATGTCTTGGCTTCTGCAGCTCCACAGTAAACATAAGGTAAATATCCCTGCACAATGTGCGAAGGCAAAAATAGGTGAATGTGTCCACCGAGGAAAAATTGGCTGCGTTTGCAAGTGTTGGGCAACCAAAAAATGATTGGTAAGGAATAGCTCACTCAGCGAGTGGATCCCTGTTTAGTCAACCTCCCACGACAACTTTATCTTTAATCAGCAGTATTAAAAGGAAGTGATGCGAGTATTGTTCAGGGGAATAGAGCATTCGTAGCTCAGCCATCTACAAATCTCCTCCCAGGCCAACTGTGTGCATGCCACAAACTGTAACTCTACTCGGCCGTAGCGCAGGACGTGCCCAGCAGGGCTCCCAATGAATTTGGGTGTGCTATGTCATGTTCAAAATTGTGTCTGCCATGTAGGGGGAGTGGCATAATGCAGTAGTGTGCAAAGTGTGCTTGAGCACAATGGTAATTAAACTCTAAGAAACTAATTTACTAGAAATTACGCACTGCTGCTGCAGCGAGGCGTCAAAGTTTTTAACGCCATGTAACAACAGCTCCTAACGCCATGCTTGCACCAAATTAACTAAGCAGTGCACCATTCATGTTAGAATTGGTGCAGCATTAAAAAACTATGCTAGCCTGTGTGCCATGGCACTAAAAGAAATGACTCTTGTGCTGCAAAAGTGACACTAGCCTGATTAGTGCCACATAATCTGACGCTACCCATCCTAGCACCACTTTTGCACCTAAAATTGTAAAAAAGTACAGTCGGAAAATGAATTAAAAACAAAAACAAAGAGGAGACAATGGAGAAACAGAAATGGAGAACCTAGGAGACCCCACGACAACCCCAACAACCTCAGTGCCAGCCAGGCTATCCAGTCACACTCCCAGGAGAAGGGGAAGAGAAAGATGAAGTGCAAGTTTAGTGAGGAGGAGAACAACATCCTGATCACCGAGGTGACGGAGCATCAACACCAGCACTTTGTCAACTCAAAATTGCCATTATAAACGAAAGAGGCTGTCCATTGTGGACAAAGTAAATAGTGTGGCAGAGGTGAATAGGACAGTCATTAACTGCAAAAAGCAATGGCATGATTGCAAGCGCAGAGCAAAGGAGAAACTGGCCTAAAAACGCAAGGCAGTATTGCAGACCAGAGGTGTAAGTCCAGTGCCCAAGGAGCACCTGAATGAGATGGAGGAGATGGGGTAAGCCGTCATACCTCAGGAGTTGGTGGCAGGAGTCAAAGGACAGGACAGTATGTCACCGCGCCCAAACGCACAGTCTGCAGTCCAAAGGATAGTATGCTGGCACTCCTACGGTGAAACAGCAAAGACATGTAATGCACACTGACCACCCACAATCTGCACAGCCCAGTCCAGCCCCATCACCTCACTCAACTCATTCTCCGAAGTGCAGCATCTGTCAACCTTTACCTTATATTGTGCCTCATGTATGAGTAAATGACAAAGCGCAGTGCAGAAAGCCAGCAGCTGCGCCATGCTGTGTCAAATAGAAAGTTTGATGATGCATTGTATGTAATGAAACTCAGGGGCTTATGTACAAGCCCTTTCTGCCACTGATGTGTCACTTTTTCCCATAGAAAAAGTGACACACCAGCGGTGCAAGGGCCTTGTAAATAAGCTCCTGTATTGTTCCCAGCTGACATGGCAGGCAGGGTGAGTGCCCACTGCTCTCAGTTGCCATGGGCGAGACTGCAGGAACTCATTCAAAATAATCAATGGGGGGTTAATCTAAGAGATGCACACCACTGGTCCATGTATGGACAAACTAATGATAATATGTGGGCATAGTGGAACACTGCTACTGCTCTGCATGATATTTGCTGACTGTGGAAGCCAAAATGACATTTCCTCTGAATTGTGAGACTGTGCATACTGGGGAGATGGAAATGTGTACTGCATGGTACCTACACAAATACACAGGGACTACTGGGTCTGAATCTGCAATGCTTGTGGCATACCTGGGAAGGGATTGCAGCGAAAAGCCAATTGGGGGACTACAACCTGCATGTCATGTAGCTTGCGGGCAACATGTGGCATGTGCCAGTAGGGAGGATGATGCAACATTGTCTCATGGTGAAATATGTACAATTTGGAGGATGTCAAACAGGGATGCGAAAGGGATACGAAGAAACACCTGTCCACAACAAATCACAGGACCCATGGAAGAGCCCAGGCTGAAGTGGGTGGGCCTCTGATGTGGGACTCAGATGTAGGTACTTGACACTAATCACACCGCTAATACAATGTGGGGTGATGCCCTAACAACTGCTGTCTATAAAAAAATAACATGTAGTAAAACTGGATACGGTCATGCATGATCAACGTGTTGAAAGCACGTGAGAACGAATGTTGATCTGCATATGAACACTGTGTGCCACTTACCCAGGTACAAGGAACCAAAAGTGGGTAATCTGACAGGGTCCACAGTCACATGATGTATGACACTCTGCAGATAAACAATTCACATCAGGGTTTTAGGGAGGAATGTAACTGGGCTAAACTCCCCAGTAGTACAGGGCCCATCCACTCAGAGCAGACACACAATGCTTGTGACAGCAATCCATATGTAATGCAAATATTGCCAAACTGTGCATCAATATCCATGCCCAACATGTGTATTACACATCACTATTGATCTGAGGGCCCCATGTTTGTGGAAACTACATAATGTGGTGCTGCAGCCGGCTTGCTGTCCTATGTTGCATCTGTTGTGGCCTACTAACGGTTTCCTAGATGTGGGTGTGCTTTTTTAAGTGGGACTGTGACAAACATTCCAAGATATATGTTAGATCAAGTCATTTATTTACATATTTAACAATCATGCCTTCAGTCACATATGCTTAGCTAAATAAGTTCTGCATGACGTGTGCACACCTGCGTGCACCTGCAGCAGTGTTCTGGGGATCACAATGATGTGTTGGCTTGTCCTCCCCCTCTTCCCTTGGTGCCTCCAGTTCTTCATACCAGGGGACGTTTATCCTGACAGAAATATTGTGCAGCATTCCCGCCAAAGGGGATGAATACAAGAGTCTCTCACCCGAAACATCCTGGCAGCAAAACCAGGCCTAGAGCAGGCCAAAGGTCCGCTCGGCGATGCTTCTCATAAGGATGTGCACCTGGTTGTAGAACTTTTCTGCCACAATTTGTCGATTTCCAAATGGTGTCGTGACTCATTGTTGGATGCCATGTCCTTAGTCAGCTGTGATGTAAAAGAAAAGAAACAGTGTCATTGTTTTGGATTATTGTATTTGCATACGTCCTGCACATGTGCGTTATGTGACCAAATGATATGTCAATCATGGCAGTTGCTTCCATTTCCAGGGGCCTGTTCACTCACTGTATGTGATGTCAAATGCAGTTCATGGGCAGATACATCATACAATTCAACTTCCTTACTGTCATGTT
This sequence comes from Pleurodeles waltl, assembly GCF_031143425.1. Taxonomy (NCBI): domain Eukaryota; kingdom Metazoa; phylum Chordata; class Amphibia; order Caudata; family Salamandridae; genus Pleurodeles; species Pleurodeles waltl. The sequence continues at coordinate 450,839,181 of NC_090444.1, forward strand.
TCTGCAGCAGATTTTGATAGTGGCTGATTCCCATCACTCTAGTCACATGTTCACTTTACATGTGTGGTGAAAGAAAATGTGGATGTAAATCTTTTTTATAGGTCCAGCCTTCGTTGTGGTGCCATGCCAGACACGGCTGACACAGACACATGTATAGGTCCATGCTCATACCAGATGTTGGTGTTTCCCTACATTACATATGCCCATGCCTTTGATTGACCTATATTGTCAGTCCATTGTCCATCCACACAGTATGCACTCACACAGCACAGCTGAGTGATATGATGTGACAACTGCCTATTCCCAAGCCATGATTGCATGTCACAGTGGGGGAACATTGTGTACATGTGAGATGGCATTGTGCCCAATTTGAGCACACAACACATGTATCCTGCAGATTTGTGGGTGGTCATCTGCAGTCCAGCTATACGACTTCCTGCATTGTACTACGTAACTGAGAAGGTGAACTTGTACACAATACTTAGGACCTTGTGAAAATTCAGGGTCCGTACAACTAGACTTAAACACAGTTTGCCTAGCAAGTACACATTCATACGTGCAGCAGGGGTTGTAGGTTTTCATCTTTGCTTTCAGGATGGAATTTGTGTATGCAGGAGCATCTTCCAGCCAAGACAGCTGCCTCAAAACCATGGTGAGTGATGTCTGTGTGTAGCATCACACTTCACACATGTGAGATGGGAGTTATTTTACATACCAATATACATTTGTAAGGTTACATGTCACCTGCCTATGGGCCATAGTTTCTCATCTAGCACCTGGGGCCCCATTTAAGAGGCCCATGGCACAGGGCAATGCAGCAAGTGCCTTGCTGTGCTGCTGTGCATCATCGGAAAAGGGCAGAAATGTGATGTATCAACAATATATGGTGCCTTTCTGTCCTTTCCACCTTTGCTGGTGCACAAATTGCTGCCTAGCGCCAATGCAGGCTGCCTTGCAGCATGGTGCAAGGGTGCCTGCATTGAGGGCATGATTGTTTTTGTGCAGGAAGGGAGACCTTCCTGCACAAAAACCATCCCAAGATGTTTTTCCCTCTTTCTATGTGCGCTGAAAATGCAGCACACATCGGAAGTGGATAAAACGGGGAGTAATAAAGATATTTCTCCTTGTTGCGTCACTCTTCTTCCACCACGGAGGTGGAATAGGATTCTGGTGCATTCCCAGACTTGTAAATCTGGGAATGCATCAGATACCTTGGCTTCCATGGGTGTTGGTGAGTACACCCCAAGTAACACCGAAGGAACGCATCTTTCATGCAGTGTTATGAATGAAAGGTGTCCATATTTAAAAGGCCATGAAAAGCCATGTAAGGTGGCTTTACATGGCCTTGTAAATATGAACTGGCACACTGCACCACTGGAGAATCAAAAAAATGTTTGCTCCAGTGCCACAGTGCACCACTAGGGCGTCGTGAATTAGGTCTCTGGTTCCTGATGGGTTAGCTATGACACAGCCGACGGTCCATATGTGTTGCATGTGAACACTCCCCAGTGTGCATGGACCAACTCACGTGCACACAGAGATATTGAGCAGAGTTCCTGGCTGCCATGCATGGCTGTGTCCCTTTTATCATGCAACATGTGCAAAACTGGCTTGAGATGTCTTCGCCTGTAGGTCAGGGTGATATGCATTACATATGTGTACTGATGCAGGGTGCATATATGTGTAACAGGGCTCACCCTGCACTTCCTATCTGTGCAGGCAGAGAGTTATCTGTGTGCTGTGTCCCCCATATCTATTTGTTATTGTGTCTGTTAGGTACTTGCTATTTGCTTACCTACAAGGAGGCCATTTCCATATTGTCCATCCTGGAATGTCTGGTTAATGATTGACTGCTGGAGGATGTTGGCATCATGTACACTGCCCGGGTATTTGGCCATCACATACAGGATCCACACAAGATGGTCAACCATGGCCTGTACATACATTAAGTGGATATGTTTCCAGTTCCTGTATAAGTGGGGAGTTGCAGCATGAGGAACTAGTTGCACGTGTGCAGTCCAGGGCACCTAGCACATGCGGAAAACGAGGAACGACGTAGAAGCCTTGTTTTATTTCCTGCTGCAGTTGCTGGGTATTAGGGAAGATGATGTGGCAGGGTGTGAGGCGAATGATGGCATCCAGGACAGAGGGGAGGAATGTTGACAGGGATGGCTGTTATACTCCTACCACTCTGGAAGGAACCTAATGCAAGCATATGTAGCACAGCGAGGAGCTTGGTCAGTGGTAGTTTGTTGGTCACCCTGTTGACCATTGCCTGCAGTATGGGCACTATGAGGTGGAGCAGCTGGATGATGGACTCCCTTTGCAGCCGGTAGAAGTTGATGGCCTCAGGGATCAGGCAATCAAGGATATCCACAATCAAGGGTATCCGCTGGAGGTAGATGTGCTCCCTTCTCCTGAGCTGCATCCGTGGTGTGGGTGGTGGTGATTGTGTGGTGTTGGTGGATGTGGTGGTGATGGCGGGAGTTGTGGTGGTGGTCTTCTTGGTGCCTCAAGCTGTAGTAGGAGTAAATTCATGTTGTCCTATAGGTCGCCAGAGTGTTTTGGGTGTGTTTTCCTTATGTACCTGTGCCAATGTGTCATTTTAATGTCTGGTCTGACAAGGCAGCGGTGGTGCTAACTCCTTGTAAATGAGGCCTTAAGTCAGGTGTTCCCAGTTCAGCCTGTTTGCAAGGTAAAGTCAGTGTTTACCACAGAACCTGAGTTGGTTTGCCCGTCCAGGATGTGACTGTTGATTCAATAAGTAGAGGAACATTGTTAAAAATGTAAATTAGATTGGGCAAGATGACCATCTCAGTAAATGCAACCCAGCCTAACAAAAATAGCAGGAGTTGCATCAAACGGAAAAACTACTCTTCGATGTATGTTACCTCTGTTCTATAGTTCTACATGATCATCTTAGGTGAGCGACACACCAAAATAGTTGTCAGAGGTTGTACTCCAAAAGAGGGGAAAATGTAATGCTCGAGTTTGCTGCCGGTGTTAATGGGAGAAATGTGCATTTATTCCAATTGATTGCAATACTGAATAGTGCTTTAGATAAAGTGGACTCTCGGGTGACCAGGTTGATGTTTTGTTTTGGGTTGTATCCTGTAGGAAGCTGTGGGGGCAAGCAGTTGGGCTTATCAGAGGGAAGTGCTAAGCATTTATTGAATTATCAGAGACAATAATTGAGACGCACACTCAAGAAGCAGCCTGAGACCAATTGTTTAGAAAAATATTTACTTTGTTTGTATTATTTAAAAACACCAGAACATTTGAAGAAAAATAGATACTGTTACAGTTCTTAGAATGATTTGCAGGTAACACTGTGTAGATGTATGCACTTTTACGTGGCACAAGTTTGAAAGTACTATGGCTGCATAGGTGTTCTTACGCTCACTTTTCATGGGTCCCCTGTAGATAGTAGGGTGCTGGGGTGCAAAGTTACTGTCAAGACCAACAGTCAAGGTTTACCTGCCCAGGAGCGTCCGGGTGCAGTGGTCTTGGTCGTGTTGGGTTCCTGCGCACCGAACACTTGGCGACAAGAGGAGCCACCTGGAAAAAGGATTCAAAGGAGGGCTTGGTGGCAAGTCCGGGAGCTCCCAACAGGAATGCTCAATCAGTGAACACCCAGAGAGCAGGGGGAGACCATTGGAAGTGGTGGACCTGGGCTGGGGTGCTCGGATACAGTGGTGCTTCTTAGCGGTGGTGCTCATGTGCCATTGGGCACATGGTTCTTTGGTGCACCTGCAGAAGAAGAAACAAGACAAGGCAACTGGATGACTGAAGGCTTTCTTCTGTGATGCTGACATCCCTCACCAGCGGGTCTTCGGTTCTCCTATTGGAGTCAGAGGTGGGCTTCAACAAGTCTTGGTCGGTGCAAGGGGTCCAGTACCCTAGATGTTGGTGCAACTCGGCTCTGGTGGATCCCTGGGTCTCCTCACTTGGAGGGGTGACAGGGCTGGCTTTTTGGAGCATGGGACCTCCTCCTGGATGGCTGCTGTGGCAGTGGACCCAGAGGTGTGGTCCGTAGGGCAGTGGACTGGGTGTATGTGGTTGGTGCATGCAAGCTCCAAGGGAGATGTTAAAGGGCTGGCGAAGTGTTTGAGAACCTTTGAGGCTTTTGGAGTCCCCACAGCTGCAGGACAAGTCAAAGAACCATGATTGTCAGGGTGGCGCAGGTAAGCAGACAGGTGCCAAATTTACCTGGTATCCCCAGTTCTTGCTCTTCCAGGTCTTCTGTGTCCTTGTCTCTTTGTTGTCAAATGATGATAGCTTCTTGTGTCAAGGAGCTGCCTAATTACTAACTTTAGGGGAGTGTAGAGCAATAGCCAATGGGCTACATACCCTTGGGGGGTCCACACTCCAATATGACCACTTCACATTGGAAGTGGGCATATCTCTATACCAGAAGGCCCAGTTCCAACAAAAAGGAAGAGGGTGGAACCCTTCTTCGAGTGCCCACCTCGGGTAGCCCACCTTAGGGGTTTGGTTAGCCCAGAGGTGGTACATGCCTAGTGACTAGTTAATTTTCCCAGCTGTCCTGGTGCCAAAAGTGACTCAGGTCAGGGGGTGGCTACATCCAAGACTGAGGAAGCCAGGGGCTGTGCATACCAAAGGCGGCCGTGTCCCGTGTAAATCCCAGCCTTTTTATGCATATCTGTTAGTCATCCTACTGGAGTGGGGGATAACACCCTTCTCCAGAGCAGGCATTGTTTCTGCCCTCTGACAGCATGGACACTCGCCTTCAGATGGTCAGAAATTTATCTGGTGGTGGCAGAATGGACCAAACTAGTCAGTCAGCACACCAAGAGACTCGTAGAGTTCAGGGGGCAACTTTAAGGCCCTCTGTGTCCACATCCGAATAAATCAGAGGCTGGCATCAACCTGGATTAATGAATATTAGGTGTTTGATACCAAACACCATAGGGCTCGGTGAAGCCATTGTGTATCTGGGTCACTCATGCTGCCGAGTGTCCAGCACATTCCTTAAAATGGCTTCCTGGTTTGTGAGAAGGTAGCCTCTTTCTAGCATTGTTACCCCCACTCTTAGCCTGTTTATGAGTATATGTCAGTGGGTTTTTACTGTCTCACTGGGATCCTGCTAGCCAGGGCCCCAGTGCTCATAGTGAAAACCCTATTTGTCAGTATGTTTTATATGTCTCACTGGGATCCTGCTAGCCAGGACCCCAGTGCTCATAGTTTGTGGCCTGAATGTGTATACCTGTGTAGGTCCTAACTGTGTCACTGAGACCCTGCTAATCAGAACTTCAGTTCTTATGCTCTCTCTTTGACTTTACAATTGTCACAATAAGCTAGTGACCATTTTTACTAATTCTAATTGGCACACTGGAACAACCTTATAATTCCCTAGTATATGGTACCTAGGTACCAAGGGTATTGGGGTTCCAGGAGATCCCTATGGGCTGCAGTATTTATTTTGCCACCCATAGGGAGCTCAGACAAATCTTACACAGCAATGCTACTGCAGCCTGAGTGAAATAATGCACACGTTATTTCACAGCCATTTTACACTGCACTTAAGTAACTTATAAGTCACCTATATGTCTAACCCTCACTTGCTGAAGGTTAGGTGCAACGTTACTAAGTGTAAGGGCACCCGTGCACTAGAAAAGGTGCCTCCACATAGTTCAGGGCAATTTCCCCAGACTTTGTGAGTGCAGGGACACCATTACACGCGTGCACTACATTTAGGTCAATACCTATATGTATTTTCACAATGGTAACTCCGAATATGGCCATGTAACATGTCTAAGATCATGGAATTGTCCCCCCATGCCAAATCTGGTATTGGGGTACCAATCCCATCATGCATCCCCGGGGCTCCACTATGGACCCCAGGTACTGCCAAACCAGCTCTCTGGGGTTTTCTTTACAGCTACCGCTGCTGCCAACCCACAGACAGGGTTATGCCCTACTGGGGTATGGGCAGCTTAGTTCCAGGAAGGCAGAACAAAGAATTTCCTCTGAGAGAGGGTGTTACACACACTCCCTTTGGAAATAGGTGTTAAGGGCTGGGCAGGAGTAGCCTCACCCAGCCTCTGGAAATGCTTTGAAGGGCACAGATGGTGCCCTCCTTGCATAAGCCAGTCTACACCGGTTTAGGGAACCCCCAGTCCCACTCTAGCGCGAAACTGGACAAAGGAAAGGAGAGTGACCACTCCCCTGTCCATCACCACCTCAGGGGTGGTGCCAGAGCTCTTCTAGTGTGTCTCAGACCTCTGCCATCTTGAATCCTGAGGTGTGAGGGCACACTGGAGGCCTCTGAGAGGCAAGTGCCAGCAGGTGATGTCAGAGACCCCTCCTGATAGGTGCTTACCTGACAAGGTGGCCAATCCTTCTCTGAGGTCTATTTAGGGTCTCTCCTGTGGGCTTTTCCTCAGATAACAACTTGCAAGAATTCACTAGAGTTCCTCTGCACCTCTCTCCTCGACTTCTGCCAAGGATCGACCGCTGACTGCTCCAGGACACCTGCAAAACTGCAACAAAGTAGCAAGAAGACTAACAGAGACATTGTAGCGCCGAATCCAGCTGGCTTTCTCAACTGTTTCCTGGTTGTGCATGCTTTGGGGGCTGCCTGCCTTCATCCTGCACTGGAAGCCACAAAGAAATCTCCCATGGGTTGACGGAATCTTCCCCCTGCTCCAGCAGGCACCAAACTTCAGCAACACTGGTACTCTGGGACCCCTCTCATCCCGACAAGCATGGCCCTGGAACACAGGTGGTAGACCCAAGTGACCCAGACTGTCCAGTTGTCCAACTGTCCAAATTTGGAGGGGGTAAGTCCTTGCCTCCTCTCTCCAGACACTAATCCTGTGCACCGCGTAAACTGCAGCTGCTAGGGCTTCTGTGCCCTTTTGCAAGGAATCCTTCATGCACAGCCTAGCCCAGGTCCCCAGCACTCCCTCTTGCATTGCTCAACTTCCTGAGTTGACCTCCGGCTTCGTGGGACCCTCTTTTGTAGTGTTGAGATGACCACCATGCTCAGTCTTCTTGAACCCGTGTTCAAGGACTTTTGTGGGTGCTGCCTTCTTGTGCATAGGCTCTCTAAGTTGCTGAGGGCCCCCTCTGTCTCTTCTCTCAAGTGGCAACATCCTGGTCCTTCCTGGGCCCGGGCAGCACCCTTTTTCCTTTAACTGCAACCTTTGCAGCTAGCAAGGCTTGTTTGTGGTCTTTCTCCAAAGAAACAACTCTGCGTCCTACAGCACTCCGTGGGACATCTTCTGCATAAAGGAGAAGTTCCTAGCACCTTTCGTTGTTGCAGAATCTTCAGCTTCTTCCATCCAGAGGCAGCCATTTTGCAACTTCATCCGGGGTTTAGTGGTCTGCTGCCCCCCTGGACCCTTTCACGACTTTTGGGCTTGGTCTCCTTCCTTTGCAGGTCCTCAGGTCCAGGAATCCGTCTTCAGTGCTTTGCAGTCTGTTGTGGTCTTTGCAGAATCCTCTATCACAAGTTTAGTGTGTTTCTGGGTAAGTAGTATCACTTTACTCCTACTTTTCAGGGTCTTGGGGTAGGGTATCTTGGACACCCTTAGTGTTTTCTTATACTCCCAGTGACCCTCTACACACTACACTAGCCTAGGGGTCCATTCATGGTCGCATTCCACTTTCAGAGTATATGGTTGTGCTGCCCCTAGGCCTATTGCACCCGATTGTATTCTACAGTGTTTGCACTATTTTCTAACTGTTTTACTTACCTGATTTTGGTTTGTGTGTATATTTTGTGTATTTTACTTACCTCCTAAGGGAGTATATCCTCTGAGATATTTTTGGCACATTTTCACTAAAATAAAGCACCTTTATTTTTAGTAACTCTGAGTATTGTGTTTCTTGTGATATAGGGCCAGATGTAGTAACCGTTTTACAGGGCGCAAACTGCGAAAATCGCAGTTTGCGCCATGCAAAACAGACATTGCGATGCACATTCCCATTTTGCGAGTCGGTACCGACTCACAAAATGGGAATGCGACTCGCAAATAGGAAGGGGTGTTCCTTTCCTATTTGCGACTTGCACCCTTACTGAATCCATGCATCTGGCCAGAAAAAGATCATCTATGAGCTCCCACTTTTGTGATTGAGTCTCAGGGGTAGGAAGGGAAGAAGAGCAGGAGCTGTAGTCCACTAAATTCACAGAAGGAAGATGACATCGAAAAGCATGCTGTACAGATCGGCACTCGCACATCTCTGAAGCCTTGGACCTGGCTGGGGAGCTTCTGTCTCAATATCAGTAGTCGTGGGGCATACAAGGCCATGAGGTTCAACTGTCAAGTGGCTACCTCGAGCAGAGGTTTCACAGTATTTCATATGGAGAAGCTATTTTAAACTTATATCAATACTAATGTTGATTAGCTCAGTCCACGTCGCTGAAATCCTCCTCTGGGACAGGAGACCCATGTGGTGACACAGACAGCCTATGATGAATTTTTACACAAAAAGGTGCAGTGCTTTCAGGAGTCTGGAAAAGACAGGGCCTGTTGCAATGCATGATCTCAAGGTGCACCAGATACAGCAATGCATATTGCATTCAAGCATGGCACAGTTTCCCCTTGATGTCAAATACACACTCTGTGCCTCTTGGACTGTTTGTGTGAAATCAAAAAAGATGGAGAGCGTGGAATCTGGCACCAGATGAGAGTCTAGGGCCCAAGGATCAGTGAGCCCTTTCCACAGTAAAGAAAGCTAAAAGCTGCCAGCTCCAATGAAGAATTTGAAAAGCCATATTGCCAGTGTTTGTTGCCTTAGGCACACCTATGATTTGCAGGTAGTTGCATAATAATCTGGGTCCAAGTGTTCATTTCTCACTGACATCTAGCACTTTACTGATGTTTACTGCTTTTTCATTATAGCCATCCATGTTGTTCTTGAGAGTGCAAATTCGACTGTCAGCTGTAGTAATCCATTTTTCCTGCTAGCTGAGAGTAGTGCCCATTCTGGAGTAAAACATTTCAATCTTGTTACATATGGCAGTCAGGGTTTATTGGATATGCCCTAGGTGTGACTTTATGTTGCCGTCATCCATTTCTGCGGTGGCACACTGAGAGGATAATGCTTATTCTGATGAGTGAGCTATGCCTGTCTTCATGGCTTCACTGTGTAATTTAGCTTATATAGTGTCACCCTTCCACATTATGCATACAACAGTGAAGGCAGTTGGGCCCTTCCCAGTTCGCAGTAGGGTGCCACGGTATAATCATTGGGGAATGCTGTGGCTGCTGGAGGAGGTCAGCTACTAGTAGAGGCTTCATCACAATTTGTGATTCCTCAAAAGGCTTTGTACATAAAAAAGCCTATTTTGCATTTCTTAATGGCCCAAAATAGCAATTCGGACCATTAAGAAATTCATACCAGCTTTGTACATCTGGCCCTATATCTCTTGCGGTTCACATTTTCTTTTTGCTTTGGTTGATGAGTGAAATTGACCAACTATGATGTACTAAAATATACACCACCCTGTCTGTTTTAGGACAGTCTAATCCTGCACGCCTCATGCCTCTGATCTTATTCTTCATTCCTTATCACTCATCCCTATCTCCAATTTCCCCTGTCCACATGACCTACTCATCACCCCTGATTCACCACACCTCCTTCCTTAACCGTCACCCTCAACCCACCTCCTTCCCAAATATTGGAAAAAACACTGCAAAACACTAGTGTTTTTACAATTTTGAACATTTTTAAATCTTAAAAAAAGTCTATGCAGTACTGCAATAATTCCATGGGATTACTATGCTACTTACAAATTTTAAGTATTCCACTGTATGTCACTCCACTCTACACCACTAAACTTTATGCTATTTCACTGTATGCCGCTCAAATCTCTGCCCCTCCACTGCATGGTATTCCACTCTACCCCACTCCACTGTGAGCCAGGCCAGTCTATGCCACTTCACTGTACACCTGTGCTGTACATTAAATCCTAAAATTACCCTAAACTCCATTTCCATTCACCCACCCTTAAACCCTAAAATCACCTAACAAAAGTAAGACTTGCCTGCATGGTTATGTACTGTGTGGTAAAGGTAGAAATACTTCCTTTGGTGGTACTTACCACTTACCAGCATGGTAATGGATGTGTGATAAAGGATGTTTCCTTCTTTTATATTTGTGTTAGTCCTGGCATCCTTGGCTTGGTTTCCCCTGCCTTTTTACTTCTGCTGCTTGTATTTTTGACTCTGTGCTGGATTTTGTTCTTGCTCGTTTTTGGTACTCTGGGCACTTTACCACTCCTGATCGGTGGTAAAGTGCTAGTGATCCCTGTGTAAATTGTGATTATGATTTGTTATCCCTGGTTGACATATTTGATTTACTAGTAAGTCCCTAGTAAAGTGCACTACAGGTGCCAATGGCCTATAGATCAAATACTAATAGTGAACAGGGTGCAGTGTATTTAAAAGATAGGACATGTACTGGTGTGTTTTACATGTCCTGATAGTGAAATACTGACAAATTCGGTTTTCACTAGTGCGAGTCCTATCTCTCCCATAGGCTAACATGGGGATTGCCTTTAAATATCTTTTGAGTGTAGTTTCCCCTTAGGAGCAGAGAGGTATGTGGAGCTTGGGGTCTCTGAACTCACAATTTAAAAATACATCTTTTGGTAGAGTTGGTTTTTAGATTGTCTGTTTGAAAATGCCACTTTTAGAAAGTAGACATTTTCTTCCTTAACCATTTTGTGCCTCTGCTTGGCTGCTGAATCCACGTCTGGGTCAGAGTGACAGTTGGGCTGTGAATTCACTTTAGACAGTAACACAAAGGGAGCTGAGGTATGTTCTGCATATCCTGATGATATAAGGGAGGGAGGAGCTGTCACCTGCACTTGAAAAGGCTGTGTCTGTCCCCTCACAATACAGTATCCAACCCATTAGAGTTTGGCTGGGGCAGGGCCTTGTGCACTACAAATACTTTCCTTTGAGGTTTGCCTATTTCAAAGACATACATGAGTATAAGCAGTGGACCCAAAACCCCAGACTTTTAGAACACTTCAGGATCAAGAGGAGACTCTGCCAAAGAGATGAACTTAAAAGCTATGAGTAGGAGTAGTGCCCCTTTGCTGTGTGTGTTTTGCTGGGTTGGCCTGCAGTTGCTGCTTCTGCCTTAGAGAGGACAAAGACTGGACTTTGCTGTGTATCCTGCTTGTGAAGATACTCCAAGGGCTTGAACTGAGTTTGCATCCTGTTAAGAAGTGTCAGGGACATCAAAGACATCAACTGCCAGCACCTGGGTTCTCTTGCTGAAACCCCTGACTACCAAGTGGTACCACATCCACTCCCTGGGCTCCTGGAAGGAGAAGCTGGCAGAACCTGAGAGTAAATCCTCTCACCAGAGCTGAGCCACAGAATAATCGGCTCAGCACTTGCACTGCGGCTGAAAAATCAATATAATGTGAGTGAAATCGATGCATCGCTAGCTCAGCACGGGTTCATTGATGCTGCGCGTCCGGATTTTACACGCATTGTCCCTGGGCATCAAAATCTTCACCATCACCGCACGGACCCGAGGCTGGTGGTCTGGAAACCAAAGCATTGCTTAACTGGCAGAGAAACAATGAATGCACGGCCTCACTTGCGAGTAAGGAATCAATGGATTGCTTGTTTTTCTGATGCACGCTCACCCGTGCAGCTTTATTTTTGACCCATACCAGGTACTTTGTGCTAAAACATGCATCCATTGATTTATATGGATTTACGACACATTTTACTTTGAAAATTAATTTCTTTCCTTGTGTATGTTGAATTTTTTTCATTTTGGTTTGATTTACACAAATGTTAGCTATTTTTCTAAACTGGTGAGGTGTCCTTTTGTGGTGGTTTCACTGTGTTACCTTGTGTGGTTGTACATATACTTTATACATTGCCTCTGAGATAAGCCTGATTGCTTGTGCCAAGCTACCAAGGGGGTGAGCAGGGGTTATCTTAGGTGTTTGACACCCTTACCCTGACTAGAGTCAGGGCCCCTACTTGGACAGGGTGTAAACTAACTGCCAACTAATTACACCATTTTCAACAATTTGGTTAATATTTTCCTATAGTCATGTTAAATAATTAATTTTAGTCCATATCATGTAGTTTCAGAATATGTGACACGTATTTCAATATCAACTATTAGTCATACGTGCTTTATTCATTTGAATGAAGGGCACATTTATCTTACATAGTTTCATATTCATTTCAATGCTTTTCATGGGCCATATAAATTTCAACAGGTGTCATGCTCATTCAAAAGTGGTTCATATTCATTATAACATGTCATATTCCTGTCAATTAATGTCATTCATTTCAATGGATGTCATATTCACATTAACACTTGACATATTCATTTTACCATGAGTCATGTACATTTTAACATATGTTCTAATTATTTTAATACATGTCATATTGATTTTGATGTGTATCATATTAATTTCAGAGAATGCCATTTTAATTTTAACAAGTTTCATTGTAATGTTAGCATTTGTCATATGCATTTTAAGGCATGTTGAATCAATTTCAATAGGTCTCACATTCACATCAATTAATTTCATAGGCAGCTTAGCATGATGTTATGTTTGTTTCAATCAATGTCATAATCATATTAACACTTGTCATTAAGTTTACCATGCATTATATCCATTTTAACCTATGTAATATCCATTTCAATAGGTATCATATTAATATCAATGCATGCCATATTCATTTTGAAAAATGTCATGGGAATCTCAATGTTAGTCATATTCTTTTTAGGCATGTCAAATTCAATTCAATGTGGCTTACATTAATTTCAACACAAGTCATATTCATTTTAAACCATCTCATATTCATTTTTGTATATCTCATATTCACTCCAATCTCAGCAATATTCATTGCATTGCAATTCATAGTCATTGCAACATGTGTAATGTTCATTTCAAGGTATGTGATTTTATTTTCAGTGTACCATCTATTCATTTCAGAATATAACATATTCACTACTGTAACAGACATTCATTTCAATCTGTCGTAGTCATTTCAACTTATATCATATTCCTCTTGCCATATGTCTGTCTTTAAAAAAACTGTCCCATTCTTTTTGATGCATATTTTATTCATTTCAGTGCTTGCTATATTGTTTACAGGGAGTGCCATATTCATTTAAGTATAACTTAAGTATATTTCAATATATCTCTTAATCAATTCAAAGTGTGTGTTATTCATATTAATCACTAAGTAGCATGTGTGCTCTGCCATGTTTCATATTTTTTCTGGTACAAGTCAGATTCATTCTGCCAGGTATCATAATAATTTTGACACATATTACATTCATTCTTATATGTGTTATATTCATTTTGCAGGAGGCTATTTATTTCAGGGGGTGTCCTATATGGATTTCTGTAATTTTGACGTGAACGGCTTCCCATATAGTTGTTTTTACTTTTTGCACAGGCGTATACTGTGCATACTGCGACTATTCTGATTTGGATAGTAGAAGTTGGAGATTATTCTTATTTGGAATCACAAAACTATGGGCAAACAGTGTCTATTTTGTTTTCTTTTATCCTCACCGAGGTCACGTGGACATTGCTAATTAGAGTCAAGCTCATCTCGGTACATCTTGAACGTACTTAGAATTATTTGAACTGTGTGAGTATGACCCAAACAAGCGCTCTTCTCCCCTGCAGTATCAGAGAATAGAGTCATTGGCTAACTTTAGACGTGATGCATAATGTTGTTATTGGAAAAGACCGCTTGAAGCTCGATTTGTGACTTGGCGTTAAACACATGACAGTTTTATGAGCTTAAAGTGCATTGAGAACCCAGCTCGGATAGAACAGGAAATAGTCTCATATTTTCCAACTACCTAAAAATTGTACTGGATTTACAACACTATACTTAGTCTATTGCGTCCTAAAAAGAGAAGGAGATCCCATTAAAACACAGTAGCAAAGAGAAAAACGGCAAACTTTTCGTGGTTTAAACTCACAATGTAATATATTGCTATTAACTGTTACTGATATTTAGTTCTAACTCCTTTGATATCTATCACATATGATATGTTTGCTTCTAAATACATCCATTTTATATTTTTGCAATATGTTGAAAAACGATTTGAAAAGTTTATTATAATCACACTCTTCAGAGAGGGGCGCCTCGTCTTTTTGGGTTTCTACATTTAAGTAAAGGTTTGTCAAATTTGTCTAATGTTGTTTCACACAGTATGCTGCTATTTTTCAAAAAATTTGCAACGGTGCACTGAAGGTGTTTTTCCTGATTATGCAGAGATTAATTATCGACTGACTAATTGCACTTTCTTCCTGAAAGTCCCCAGGTAACGGGGCTGCTGCTTTCTTTTTGTTCACTGTACCATAAAGACTAAACTCGTTCTCCCTCTGCCTTTCAACAAAATACGCTCTTGGAAGAAAAAACCTTAATTAAATCATTTATAGAACAGGCAAGGCATAACACAAAAAAGTAATAAATAGAATTCATAATTTCATGTGAGTGCCGTCAGTTCAAATAAAAACATTGTAATGGTCAAATATTATAGACCTGGTTCACAATGGTTTTCACAGGCGTAAATGTGACTGACAGTCAGAAAATGTCGCAATTGATACCAGTGGAATTTACACTCATTATCAAGGCGGGACAGACTTGGAGCGCTGCTCCCCAACATAATTGTGGGTGACGCACCGATTGGCATCCAGTTCAGTGAGTGGTAAATCATTTACAGCAGTTCATTCATGAAATAAAGATCGAAATAGTTTTTTTTTACCAACATGTCACATTTTTATTAAGATTAAGCAACCAGTTATACACATACATTAACCCTAACAAGTCCACCAACACTTTAATGCAATGTTCATTTCTGAAAAATATACTGAATATATGTGCAGCAATTCAGCATTATGGTCTATTCTGAGTAATATAGTTTCAAGGCAATCTTAATGCAATTCAGTTCAGCAGATTTTGCTGGTGGGGTTCAAGAAGGCTCAATGAGGGGGGCCACGAGTCCCCCTCTTCGAGCCCTAATAAGCCTCGGAGGCCCCATCCACCAGCACCAAATGTGATAAAAAACGGAAAGCCCCACCTCCATGACATCTCTTCGGGCCCTCTGGCCCCAACCACCAGGGTCAAAATTTAAGGGGGGGAGCACATGCAGCCCCCCTGCTCAAGCATTAATAGGCCCTGTGACCCCATCTCCAGGGGCCAAATACAATAAAAAGAGCGCTATCCCTTGCCCTAGGGCCTGTCTTTAATATACATGGGTGCCTTAAAGCCCCCGGGGCACCCACCAAACACAATGTTGGTGGCTAATGGGGAGCCCCAGACCCCAATGTCTCAGCCAGCTCCTTGCATGATGTGGGATCTGGCATTGCTCCTGCATGAGGAATCAGCTATTTCTGATGCTGCCTCGGAGCCTGTTTCTGCCATGTCCCCGTGTGCTTTGACTGACAACATAGGTTTAATATCAAAGATCACAGTGCAATGTTTGTGCCACTCTGAGATCATAGGGTTAATATCAAAAGTTTGCAGTACAACGTTTGTAACAGTCTGGGAATACAGATTTAATATCAAAAGATCACAGTGCAATATTAGTAACACTCTAGGAACATAGGGTTAATATCAATAACACAAGTGATCAGTTTTATCACTGTTACATCACAGCGTAAGTTGGGCATAGCAATGAAACTTTCAGGCCATTCACAGAGTGTTCTGTATCAACAGCACCAATTATGCAAATGTCATATTAAACTTAGTGATAACAAATGCATTCACAATACATTGTTCTTAAGATAATTGCATGAAAGAATTTCCTTTCTACAGTATATAGTGAGAAACAATGATAAGCATTATTGCGCAATTAGCAGCGAGCATCCCTGTGACCTTAAACAGCAATGATGTGCCTTCTTAGGCACATCGTGCTTCCAAAGATCCGACTTTTGAATATCAAATCAGCAAGTGTAAAATTTTCACAAATAAATGTTTTTCGAGCACGTGCAGTGCATTACTGCCTTTTTTGTAGTCAATTCTCTCGATCTCTTTAACTCCCCAGAAGCGGCATCCAGGATAAAGGACTGAACACAAAGTTCACGTGTTAAGAAGCAGAGACTCCTTCTCTGCAGCCGGTGACCTTTACAGCAAGCAATTCACTCAAGCAGGGCATGGTTTAAATACCTGCTGCTTCCAGGCACACCCAGTCTGAGTCATAGTGAGTCAGGCTCAGTCTGAGTCATAGGGATGCTGGACGCTTGAGCAACATGTGTCCTAACAAAGCATTGGTCCAACAAGCACTGATCTTTGTAAACAAGCAGTGGTATCTGTAAAACATTCTTATGGGGTTACAACAAACATTGGTCCCTGCAAAGGCAGATGATTGGTTTAAAAGGTCTTTACTGGAGCACATCCAGGTTTACAGGCCCAACAGTTACACACCCAGCCACAGACTCAAGCAGAGACTGACACACCCAATCGAACACTAATGCAGCCATTGACACACCCATACACACGCTGATACAGACAGCGAGACACTCAGCCAAACACTGATGCAGACACTGATGCACTGATTTACACATGACAACTAACACACTTGGACCCAGATTTAAGAGAGCCTGGAGCCTCCTTGCTCCACATTAGCGTAATTTATATTGACGCTAATGTGGCTCAACGAGGTCAAAATAGGCTGCCCCAGATTTACAAAGTGGCGCAAAGCATTAATTGAGCCACTTTTTAACCTCTTGTGCCACATTATGCATGAGTCAGGCATATGTATGCAATGGGGGTGTTCCCCTGTTAGGAGGGTGAAAAAATGGCACAAAGAAATTTAAAAGAGTTATTTGCACTATTTTTTCTGGCCTTTTTAAAGCCTGTGCAGATTGGTTACAATGGGCCCCTATACACTGTTGAAAATTGAAAATGTTGGTGCTAACCCTGAACACTACATCAATAGCATCTCAATAGCATCAACAATTCTAATGTCTTTGCCCCCTACCATGCACCATGGTGCGCTGTATTTTAAAAACAAAAAGAACAAATGATGGACGGAATGCTGAATAATGCAAACATTCACCTCTAGTCACAAAGATCCGGGTTTAAACCATCATCTTTTTGCTCACCACACCACCCCAGTTTTGGCCCAGCCATATGCAAATCAGTCTTGACCCTGTTCCCCATGGGAACAGTCCAGCCCGAACTGCCAGACCAGATCCTCCCTAGGCCAGAAAAAAGTATCCTTGGACAGGTTTCAGGGTATCACCCTTCGTCAGCCAGACAAGCTGGAATCCAGTGGTGCAGTGAGCACGAGACCGACATCTCGGAATACCTTTCCCACTTAGTGTGACAATTGCAAAAAGAACACATGAGGGACGGAATGCTGAACAATGCAGACATTCACCCCTAGTCTCAAATATCTGGGTTTAAACCATTGTTTTTTTGCTCACCACGCCACCCCAGTTTGGACCCAGCTATATGCAATTCAGTCTTGACCCTGTTCCCCATGGAAATAGTCCAGCCCGAACTGCCAAGCCAGGTCCTCCCTGGACCGGAAACAAGCATCCTAGGACTTGTTTTAGGGTATCACCCTTCATCAGCCAAGCTACCTTGAATCCAGTGGTGCAATGAGCACGGAACCCACGGGGAACAGGGTCTAGTCTGATATACATATTGCTTGGTCCAAACTGGGTTGCATAGTGAGCAAAAAAAATGATATATTAAATCAAGATCTATGACTGGGGGTGCATGATTGGTTCCACATTCCATTAATCATTTGTGTTTGTTTATATTTAAAATTCTGTGCACACATGGTGGCGGCAGGGGATGCTAAGGGGTGCAAGGAAAGTGGTGCTGCACTGGGTGCAGGTCCACTTATCTTGTTTCTGGCCCTTGTAGTGACATAACTATTTAAGTAGCTACTTAATAGTATGTAATCTGAAGCTATGTGCATTGTTTATTTTGCTTTTCAGACATTTACTTGTATTCACAAAGATGGATTTACAATGTTGAAAAAGACAGAAACAAGAAAGAAACAGAAGGAAGAATACTATCTCCTTAAAACTCAGAGAGAAGAGAACATAATGCGGAGAATGTGTTTATATAGAAAAGAACTGCTAGTAAGAAAACTAAGACGTTTCTTAAAATAGTACATGGAAAAATGCAAAGTGTGCCCAAACATGCAAGTAAAAAGAGATGCTTAAAACCAGCCAAGGTAGGAGATGGAGTAAGTGACATTAAAATTAATAAATCTTATAATAAAGTAGATACTTTAATAAGAAGACAAAAACAATTTAAGGAAATAAGAGTGAGAATGTTTCGTAGTAGGGTAATAGAGATTTGGTATGAACTATGAGGCAATATAAAAGGAGAAGGGGAACAGTGAAACAAAAACAATATATGGAGGCTGTAGTTGATAAAGCCCTGAAGCAGAAACCAATTATTTTGAAATTGAACAGAATGTGAATACTAGATAAAACAGTGTTGTCTATCAAGAGAAGAAGCTGAAACAATTTGACTTGTAAATAGAATTTTTTTGTCAAATTTACATAGGGGAATGGAAGCACATGTCTAGTACTGAGCATTTCTTTAATAAAGAAAGCTACTTCCAAAAGGACACATTAGCAAATCAGGGTCTTGCTTTGGAGCGTGAACCAGCAGATCCACTACGGGTGAATCCATGAACGATCCACATCCCTAGATACACACATTCTTAAAAATCTAAAATCTAAAAAAATGAATAGATTTACAGCAAACCACAAAAGCAGGATTGGCACACCAAGATCTAACTCCGTACCAAATTTGGTGTAATTCCGTTCAGCAGTTCAGCCTGTAGTTGTGTCTAAAAACCCAATAGGACAAAGCATGTGAAAAACGTGTTTTGGGATCCCCTATTTTTCCATTTTTCTTGGCTTCCCACTGGATTAATCACTCCGAAAGTTTCCAGACAGTAGCTGAAGTAAGTGGCATTCTAATTTTGAAAATTCTGTGAAGGTTCATCAAATGGAGGCAAAGTTATTGGTAAAACAAAAAACACTATTCATAAGTAAACTAGGTCCTAGCTATAACTAACCACAGGCGACTGCCAGTAGGTAACCAGTAGGTAATAGATGTATATATATATATATATATATATATATATATTCAATGTAAAAACCAGGAGATACAGGGACGTTATAGTTAGGAAATAGAATTTCAAAACACATAAAAATTCACTCAAAAAAACCAAAAATTACAGGGATGTTATAGTTAGGCTCCGTTTTTACAAAATCATAGACAGTCACCTATTATAGTTAGAGTTACTTCAAGTAACTATAACTTGTGCTCTAAGGTAACTCTAACTCACCCCTCTGCCATTCACAGTTATGTGATCAATAATTTACTGCAGATGTTACAGTGACATTACGTTATGATATCAAAGATGACATCAGTGGTGTAAAATTTGTATGAGTAAATTCAGAACCTAACTATAACGCCCCTGTAACCTTTGGTTTCTTTAGTTAAAAATAAAATATATATATAGTAGGTAGTTATAGTTAGTACCATGTTTTCATTGTAAAAACGTATTTTGACTTGCCTATATCTTTGGCGCTGTTTAAAGAATCTTCACAAAATTTACTTTTAAAATGTTCCAGTGAATCTTGATGTACATGGGAAGGTTTGGGGTGATCTGTCAAGCGGGGTCGAGAAAAAGAGAGGTAACAAAACGTGCATTTCCCATTATAATTCCCACAGAGCTTTTAGAAATGACTACAGCCCGAACTGCTGGACGGAATTACACCAAATTTGCCACAAAGGTAGCTCTTGGTCCAGAAAGATTGCTCTTTGTTATTGTGTGTAAATCTGTTCAGTACTTTTTGAAATAGTAAAGGAAAACTAAATATAGGTATCTAGAGGTACGAAGGATTTGTGAATAATAACAAGCTCATTCAGGGAAATGCAGAGCTCTAATTGGCTGCCAACACTTCAACCAGGAAGTTTTGGCAGCCATCTTGGACTAGGCTTGAACTGAGTCCCACAAAAAAAATATTTAAAAAAAATGGGGCTAGGGTAGGGACACCTGACTCCTTAGCGCTGGTGCTAGGGTCCCAGAGGGACACCCCCTGGACAGAAAAGGCATTTTTTTAAAAAAAATTGTTGCAAATGTTTAGTAGATCTGCAAATTTGCTGCAAAAATTAAAACAAAAAAACAAGCAAGCGCTCCTGTGATTGTTTTTAGAAAGCCCCGAGGTGGGCCAGGTCAGAGGGGCATTTTGAAATAAAGGAGAGGGGCGCATGGGCCTCCTCTCCTAGCACACTTTGAAGCACCAGGGACCGCTAGCTCCCCAGGTCTAATAACAAATAAAAATACAACACTGGGCCACTCGGCTCTCCAGCAGCCCTAGGACTGCCACCTCACCAGGGCTTTAAGGAATTGAATGTGGGGGCCTGTGTAGTCCCTCCCCTGCAGCCCCGGGGTCTGCCACCTCCCTGGGGCATTGAAATTATGAGTGGGGGGGCTGTGAGGCCTCCTGCCGGCCCAGGGACCACTACCTTCTTGGCGCTTCAATGAAATACAACGCAGGGGGGCACACAGCATCCACCACAGACCCAGAGATTGCCTCCTCCTCGGGGCTAGTAACAAATTAAATGCGGAGTGGCCGCCCAGTCCCCTCGCAGCCCCAGGGCTCTACCACCTCCCTGGGGTTAATTGAATCATTGGCGGGGGTCTGTGCAGCCCCCCTCAAGGAGCCATAGATGGCCCTGGGGACTGCTACCCCCCCAGGGCTGGCTCCTTCTATGTCCAGGGGTGCCCACCACCGGGACATAGCTGTTTGCTCTGACCTGATGGTAGCTTTGACAGCTCCCACCATGTCAGAGCAAACATCTCACTTTCTGCATGTGAGAGCTGTCAAACAGCTCTCACTTCCAGAGAGTGATGTTTTCTTCTGTTTCCCTGCACATGAATATGCGTGCAGGGAAACAGATGAAAACACTGCTGCCACAAGTAGGAGGCTGCTAATTGACGGAGCTCCCTGCTTGTGGGAGCAATGCCAACTCCCACAGGACATGGGGAGCTGTCTAAGACCATGGGAGCCTTGAGGCTTCCTCCCGCAGTGCTGTTACTCTCTCTTTCTCTTCCATCCCATAATTAGGTGGAAGAGAATGAGAAACTATCATTGCATTAGTCTCTCCATACAATGACGTCAAAGAGTCAGACTAGGAAGATGTTTGGTACAAATGTTATAGTTGCGTTTGGATGCAAAGCAGAACACAGTCACTTCTGGCCTAATGGTCAAAGTCCTGTGATGTCACTCAGTAGGGTGAAAGTTCAAATCCTAGTATTACTAGACAGTGTGTCTGATTATTTTCTAGAGTTTTCACTGTTAAACATTCCTAGTGATGGAACATTTTTACCCTCAAAATATGTGGGTTGAATGTCATAGCTAAGTCTGGACACTGCACAGTAAGGAGTCACCTCTGGCCCACTGGTTAAGGTCTCAGACATGCACTCTTAATTTTAAGGGTTCTAGTCTAGATGAGTCTATGGTCATTTCCTGCTTTAGTTTTTTTTCATCTATAAATATTTAGGTTACACACTGAAAGGTGATCTCACTCTTTAATTTGCATAAATGTTTTTCTTTTCAGTATCTCATTACAAGTATATTATTCATCAGAGCTTAAATCTCTCTCTCTCTCTCTCTCTCTCTCTCTCTCTTTCTCTCTTTCTCTCTCTCTCTCTCTCTGTCTCAAGGTTGGGTGGTTAGAGGAGTTGGCTGCAGGTTTTGGCCACAGGCCAGGCCCTGCGGCCAACTACACTGCTATAGTTGGGTAGTTATAGGGGGTTGATCACAGGGCTGGGCTGCAGGCCAGGGTCTGCGTGCAACTGCAGCTGTGCACGGCTGAAGGCCGTGCATGGTGGTGGTTGGATTAACGTATAGTAATGAAAATTACTATAAGTAGAAAAAAACATAGAAATTAACTTAAAAACCAAAGGTTACAGGGACATTATAGTTAGGCTCACATTTTAAACATACAAAACCATAGAAATTCACCTGTAAGAGTTATCTCAAGTAACTATAACTTGTGCCCTAAGGTAACTGTAACTCACGCCCTCACCATGCACTGCTGATTGTCCCACAAATTACAGCACTTATGACATCTTTGATAATATCAATGTAATATTTGCAGTAATATTTTTGATGAAAAAACTGTGCATGGTGGGGGTGCGGTGTGGTTAATCTTCCCTACTGTTTTGACTTCTGAGGGTACCATTCCTGGTGGGATGGTGCAAAACTCTCAAAGGAGGGGCAGGGTAAGGAAGGATTCACCCCTCACCTCAATTCAACCCAAGGGTGGAGACCCTAGGATGGGAGACCATTTGAATGGGAGCACCCCTGAACTGGTGGAAGAGCTGAGCAGGACAGCTGACACAAGCATCCTGACAATTGTGTATTATGGGGTATCACTCCCCATTGGAGAATATAGAGCCCCAAAAAGAGGGACATAGGGAGGAAAGCCTGGCTGCTCTCCAGCCTGAGGATGCCACACTTGAACAGGAGGAAAGTAGAGTGGAAAAACTATACAATGCACTTCGGTCTACCACCTCCCACTCTGAGAAGCCACAGAAAACAGAGACCCCTAGGCAGTCTGTGAAATAGCTCTGTACACTGACAGATGTCAGTGGCCACTGTTGTTTACTGTATTTATGGACAGAGTTTTTCTTGGACTGGGGACATAATTCAGAACCAGGGGGTGGAATGGGCCACATCACTTTGTTGGAAATTGTGTTATTGTCTGCCTACTAGATGCATCTGTGTGCCAATTAAAGTAAGGCACTTCACAGATGAGGTCCATAAGTGAGGTGAAGGATTCCCTATGGGTTAGCATAGCAGGTTCTGAGAGTATAGACAAACTTTTTGCCTTCTTTCTTCTATTTTTCTGACCTTGTTTTTGCTATCTTTAAGACTATAGGCACTTTACCACTGCTAATCAGTGCTAAAGTGCATGTGCTCTCTCCCCTAAGCTATGGTATGATAGGCTTACACCTGTTTGACATGTTTAGTTTGCCTGTATGTCCCTTGTAAAGTGGTATAGTATCTACCCAGGGCCTGTAAATTAAATGCTACTAGTGGGCCTACAGCGCTGATTGCACCATCCATAGATGTAACCTTCCAAACTTGTGTCAGGCCTGTCACTACAAGGCCTGCATGGGCAGTTTACTGCCACATCGACTTGGCATTTCAAACTACATGCCAAGGCCTAAACTTCCCTTTTACTACACACAAGGTTGCCCTGGGTAGCCCTATGGGAAGGGTGCTATGTAAGTAAAAGGTAGACGATGTACATGTAGTTTTTGCATGTCCTAGTAGTGATAAACAGCATATTTTGTTTTTAACTGCTGTGAGTACTGCTCCTCTTATAGGCTAGCATTGGGCATTTCTATTTACATTTTAAGTGACCATTTCTGATCTGAAAGGAGCAGTATTGTCATGTTTGGTATGTTTGGAGTAGCAGTGAGAAATCTTGCTTACTGGTGTAGTTTGATTTTACATTACTATTTTAAAAAGTGGTCAATTCTCTGTGTTTATAACTCTAGTATTTTGCAGCCTGACTCCAATCAACGTCTAGGGCAGAGTGGCAGTTACACTTTGTGAATACTTTCCAGACAGCCACAACACAGGAACGGCTGGGTGTGAAAGAAGAGGCAGCTGCATCCATCTGCATACTGATAGTTTCCTGGGCTGGGAGAGGGGGAGGTTGTTCACACCTTACATGTCAATAGGCTGTGTTCTGCGGTAATACATGGGGCTGATTTACACCCTACCGATGACTGGAGCCAGGAATGAGTGGAAAGGGGTTTGTGTTACACTTGAAAGGGTTACTTTGAAGTCACCACTTACATCAAAGATATTTTGAGCATAAGTACAAGGGCTGACCCCATGTTTTTAGATCACTTTCGGAACTGGGACTGAACCTTTTCAAAGGACTCATCTCAACTGCCCTCCTGCTGTTGCTCTGCTGTCTGGTATCTGCTGGGTTGCATAAATTATTCACTGGATTGCTTTTCTGCTTGTTGCCCTGCTACCAACTGTTCCCTGACCGCCTTCTGCCAAGGCACTGTGGGACTGCCAGGAGCCATCACTATTGGAATTCCTGTGCTGGTCTCTCTGGCCACTGCTGTTTGCCTGCCTCCCCCACCTGTTCTCCTAGGAGTCAGTGTATTAGGAGTGCTGTGTACCACTCCTGCCTTCTCCTATCCAGCGCATGATGAGTGCTGCATTTTCATTTACTCCCTCACAGAAAAGTAACACATGAGGAGCGCTTTGTATTCTCACTCTATTTGGGCCACTCAAATTGCCCTAAACCAGCACCTAATGAGCACTTGCCTAGGCTCACACCGCAGTGCGCTTCTCTCACAGACAGCACAGGGTGTCCTGAGAGACTGAGTGCCGTACTGCAAGAGTCTCCTGCAGAGGAGGCCCACTCACCGGATCAGCGTGATAGAGACCCCCTTCAGCGTGGCCCCTCACCAGTGCTTGGAGCTGGCAGAAGTCTACATTGGCCTTGGAGGCCCTACTCCTGGAGCAGCGCCATGGCCAGCCAGCTCAGATGAGTGAGAACCCAGCAACTCAGGGCCTGCAGCACAGTACAATTGTGCCTCCTCACTGGTGGAGACTCCCCCAAGGCCAGGTCCATCCCCAAACAGAGCATGGTGGTGAGTAGGGCTCCTGGGGAGTTGCACTGCTGCACCCCCCCTACCTTAGTGGTTGGCCTGGTACTTCCTTCTTGCCCAGAGGGACATGGCTTGGTGGTTAGCAGGGGAGCTTGATGTTGTTCCCTCTGCTTGAGGGGGATTTTGCTGCCCGAGAGTACAATGCTGTGACTGAGATGCCAGAGCTTACTTTTGAAACCTGTCTGGCTGGTTCACCGGAGGTCACACTTAGCATTTTTCTGGCCCTTACCTGGATGTAGAGGGCCCCAATTACTTCCAACACTCTGGCCGCGGACAGAGAGGTTCTGTTGTTACAGTATACTGGAACCTGCTGTATATACCCACATGGAAGTGAAAGTGCACCATGCCCCCTTATTGTCGGACAACCCATGAGTTTTTACTACCTAATCTGCTGCACTTCCTGCCCTAGACATTCACTGTGGGTGATCTGCAATTGTGTTGATGACTAAGGTGTCTGGAGTTTGGGCTCTAAAACAGGTTATGTTACTCTTGTGATCCATGCATTATTTGTGGAATATTGCAATCCATGTGTTTTATTGCTGCATCTCGCGCCTTGACACTTTCATGTATGACATTTTGATTCTTCTATGGCCAGGATAGCAAGTAACATGCCCGTAATTACCTATTAAACACAGTACTTATGATTTATGTTGTTATGGTTCTAAAATAAATACATAAAATAGGAAGATATTTTTACATAAACGTGCGGAGTCTCTTGTTGTGTATTTGCTGTGTCACTGGTGTGAGTGTGTTTTTCCCAAACACTTTACACATTTTGCCTCTTCGTATAAGCCTGACTGCTCTGTGCCAAGCAACCAGGGGGTGAGCATAGGCTATCTTTGCCCTGACTACAGTAGTGGGTACTGCCTGACTTAGATGCATACCCAAACTGAAACACAACACAAAGAATACACAGTTCCACTAAGGGACAAAAAGATGAATCCATAAACAGAGCGAAAAAAGAGTCCAGATAAGATGGAACAAGAGCCCTCACTCACCAGTTGGTGACATGCTTCATCATCGGGCTTTGCTCCTCGTCAGGCCGGCACTGCAATGGGTGACGGGCCCCACAAGGAGGCTCTTTGCCGGTGATCTTTTACTATAGATAAATGCCGGTTGGTGAATACTGAAATGTGGGATTGGTATGAAATCGCTGCGCCTCCATGGAGGATTCATTTGGGCAGCGGAAAACCGACGGGAGACCACCGGTTTTCCGCATCTGACCGCGCCCAAACCGCCGCAGTCAGAATGCCCTGCGGGGCACCGCCAGCCTGTTGGCGGTGCTCCCGCCAACCCTGGCCCCGGCGGTCCATGACCGCCGGGGTCAGAATGACCCCCTAAATCCTTCGGTATGCAAACCCTTTTCTCTCATTGAGGACCTGCGGTTATGCTGCCACCATCGCTGTTTGAATCCACCGGTCTAGCCTTGATATGCAGCTCTTTTAGGCTCCTCGCATGAGCCAGTAACATTCCTCGAAGGCTCTTTCGGCCATTTTCTCCTCCAAGGCTCTTTCAGCCTAGTTCTCCCCCATTCTTAATTTTCCCATCTACAGCTTGACTTCTCTTTGTTCCCTCATTTCAGCCAGTTCCTCTGGGACACGCCGTTATAAGAAACACTGCTCCAGCCCTTACAGGAAGCTCAATTCAGTGATGTCACCCTTAACCAATGCTGGTGGTTTCTCAGAAGAGCCATTCCCAGGGTATATTAATCCATCATCCTCATCTGTGCTGTCATCCTGTCTGGAGTGAGCTTCTTCCCAGGCCCTCAGTGACTTTTGCAACTCCACCTTCTTAGTGGTGCTCTTGGTATGAAGCCTAAACCCCTTATAAAAGTCTCTGAGTTGCGCCATTGTATAGGTTTCCAGATTGGGCAGCTCAAATTCCATGCTTCCAGTTGTAGGACCAGCAGCCAGAGACATGAATTTAAGAAACATATTTAAATGCCAACAAGGAGAGTTGAAAATTCAAATTGGTATTGCATCTGGAATGGTAGTGGACACCAAGCTAGTGTATGCACTGCCCAAATACAAGTCTGTAACTCACCGCTGAACACTAATGTTAGAAATTGGTTGTTGGTTGATTGGGGGTGTAAACCTTAGTCAAACAGCAACCACAATCCTAGTCAGAGTAAGTGTCAGGCAAACCCTAAATTAACCTTTTCTCACCCCCTGGTTGACTGGCAGTCAAGATTAACTTAGAGGAAGAGTGTAAAGTACTTGAGCAACACTTCAAACAGTAACAGGGTGAAAACACCACACCAAGTTAGAAGAAGTGTTCTGACTTTAATAAATTAAACAAGACCAATATGACAAAAATGTAATAAGTAAAACTTGAGATACTGATTTGTAAAGGTTTTAAGTAAAAATAGCTCTTGGAAGGTTAAATCGCTAAAAGGGGTTATCTGGTCTTGCTGGATTGGGAGTAAGTCAAAAATTCAGGCAGACTGTGATTGAGCACAGGATGACTACAGAGAACCGGCTAGGCCTGTTGAACAACAGTACTTTTATCTGAGGTTGAGGAGCATTGTAAGGATTTGGGGTGAAGATATGTAATGCAGCAGAGGTGATGCGCCAGTTCGGGTGAGGCTACGGTGCGATATCCTGATGCATCAACAATGAGGATCCAGGTCACAGGGATTGCGATGTGAAGACTGGTGACATAGATGCACTACACAGTCAAGGTTACAGGTCAGTTCCGACTAATGTTTTCAGCACCGCCATTGAGACTGTCTTCGATGGGGATGTGAGGGCCTTCCACATTGCACAGTGGCAGTTCTGATGCCAATGCCCCTGTCCTAAAATGCAGAATGCGGGAGTCAGCTGCGAAGTGAGTCTTTTTTATTGGGCCAATCCACACAGCAATAACCAAGCGTCAGTCTTGACTAGTATGCATTAGTTCTGCAGAGGATGCATTGGTTCAACTGGACCAAACAAATTAGATCCACTTCCTAGGGTCCTGGACTGGGGTGGCACCACTTAGCAGGAGAGACTCACAGATGGCAGAGTCCCAGTGCGGAAGCATGGTTGTAAGTATTTTATGTCCCTGAGACTTCAGATCAGGAAGTCAGCTAGCTAGTCCTTGTAGTCACACTGGGTTCCAGTGGTGCAGGTCCAGTCCTTCTCACCCAGGTAAGAGAGCGGCAGGCAGTAGGGCAGCACAGCAAAGCAGGAGTTCAGCAAAAGAGTCTAGCAGAGTGGCAGTCCTTCATCAGTACAACAGTTCTTCTTTCTGGGAGAATCTTCACAGGTCAAAAAGAGTACTGAAGTGGTGGTGTCAGAGGTCCAGTACTTTTACTCAATTGGGCCTTTGAAGTGGGGGAAAGTTCAAAGACAGGCCTTTGAAGTGCACAGAATCCCTTCCCTTCCTGCCCTAGCACCAGACTTGTTACAGGAGATTATGCAGCCCTTTGTGTGGGGACAGGACACAACCTATTCAGGTGTAAGTAAGGCTATGCCAGCTCCGCTCTCCTATCCTCCTAGGATGGGCCATCAAGTCACACCTAAGCTCTCATTGTGTGTGACTGACTAGGGGGAATACACAAAGCGCTGCTGTCACCCACCCCAGACAAGTTATCAGACAGGTAGCAGACAGCAAATGGCTAAAGTGAGAAAATGCCCACTTTCAAAAAGTGGCATTTTCAGAATTGCAATCTAAAATCCAACTTCAACAAACTTGAAATGTTTATCTCTTCCAGATTGTGAATTACACTTGTAAGATGCAATAAGGTAATGCCACTACAAGGACAAAAAGTGCATGTACTTCCTGCCTCTTAAATACATTGCACCATGCCCTCTGAGTTGTCCAGGGCCTACCTTACGGGTGACATATATGTATATAAAGGGACGGTCTGGGCCTGGCAAGAGGGTTAATTTGCCAAGTCGACATGGCAGTGTAAAACTGCACATACAGGCCCTGCAATGGTAGGCCTGAGAACCAGTCAAAGGGCTACTTAAGTGAGTGGCACAATCAGTGTTGCAGACCCACTAGTAGCATTTTATTTACATGCCCTGGATACTATACCAGGAACCTATAAGTAAATTAATTACCCTGCTCTCCTCATTTCCATCACATCAAATATCTGTTGTTACTTTCTGTAAGCCTCAAAGAACGTCAAGAAAAATAAGAAGTGCATTTTTGGGGATAAAAATAGATGAAAATATTGTTAAATTTAAAAGGCTTCTCTGCACCTTATAAAAGCCATCCAGTCCTTTATTTATTCTTGGCTTGTTTTGTGTGAGAGGGAAAAGGAAGGTGGGTGTATACAAGTTATTTTAAGTTTCATGGAAGCATGAGCCTGTGCTTCAGGGGATGCCCGACTGGAGGGCCCTGAACCCAACTACACACACCGGAATCCATTTAGTACTGGGGGGACACACCCCAAACACCCCCTCTCCCTTGAGATAAACTCCATTCTTTCACCGTTGTCGTTTTCTTCTATACTGGGTGTGCATTGCATGTAAATTAAGCTTCTCAAAGATAGTAATTCAGTGTTTACAAGTTTTACACCAGAGTTACCTAATCGTTTCTTTGTCCATTGCTTGATGGAACGGTAGTGCGACACTGTTAGCCGAGGTCGACTATTGGCCATAATAAAATGAGTACTATTTATGAATCGGTTTTAACACCAAATATCACACTCGAGATGGCCTGCCTCTGACCAAGATGACTGCAAGCTTTATTGTCCATTTAATGTTACATTCATAAGACGCAAGTTTGGTTGGTGTACCAGACTAGCCTGAAGCCTTGATGATTTTCTGAATGAGTGATAGTCAGTTGACTCTGTAAACAGAATCTCAAGGTACTTCATGCCAGGAGTTGCGTAGACATTTTCGCAATTGTGTGCCAAAGCCTTTGTACTTCGAGTGACAAGTATATATCTCCTTTCGGACTGCAATATCATTAAAGGGGGAATTAGTTGAATGTGTGTCTAGAGCAATCGTGGCTGGTGCGTTTTTGTTGTTATGTATTACGTACTTTCTGCATTTTCTGCTCACTTTTAATTGGTCCTGTTAAGCATTCTTATCCTGAGGGCCTCATTGTGAGTCCCCCGATTTTAGGGCTATTGTTTCCCTCTAACATCAGAATTAGAGATACAAAGATATCAGTAATTCGAGGAGTGGGCAATACCAAGGAAATGTGAGTTGTATGCTGACGGGGTTCTCTGAAATGAGTAATTACCAGAGGAATTATTAAATCTGCCCCAAATTCAGACAGTAGTAACCATTTTCACCCAAAGAGATTTGACCTGCTTTCAGTGGTAGGAGACCCTGGGTGAAAAACACTGCGCTGGGGGTGTATTTGCAGAGGACTGTAGTTTGGAGGGCTGATAATCTACCCTATCATCGAAAATAGAGGGACACTTGTAATGAGGTATTAATTAAGTATAAAATAAGTATAGAATTCGTTTGGGGACTCTTTGCTCATTTGAACGCAACAAATAAGAAAACCATAAAAAAGAACACGCATTCTTTGTCATTTACTTATCAGCGTGCATACCCGTATTAGACAAATTATTTTAAACATTCTTTAAGAAATGAAGACTATTTAAAGAGAACAATCTCTCATGCAAGAGTATACCTCTCTCTGTTTGAATAATGATTTATTAATCGTGTAAACCACTTAGATGGCTCAGATAAAAGGTGCTAACTTTGAATGGGTGAAGAACATTGATGTGACAGTTTAAGATATTTACACACACTTTTACATACAGCTGAAGGCTAATGAGATCATCATCTAACACACAATTATGTGGATAAATTAGTGTTATTTTCCCCTGCAATAACTTGCACTTCATATTTCATGTTGTAAGATTGACATCAATTTACTTTTCATCACATTCCATAGAATCTCGCATTAGATAGGTTTAAACACGTACAAGTTCATAGACAACAATAACTTTAAAAAGTGTTGTCTTCCCGAGAGGAACATTTTACTTTTCGCAAAAGATATAAATAATAATCGGAAGACGATGTTGAAGAAGAAGAAGGCAGCTATGCTGTAATACGGTGGTGCTTAACCTTTTTTACTTCTGTGGACCACCGTACCCAAATCATTACTGGAATCCATGCACTCCCTTTGAGTAAATAATAGAAGTCGGTGATACCGGCCTAGGCCTAAGCATTTTCGATAATTCAGTGGTAGCTGGTGATGTTTAAAAGGGCTGGGGCCTAATATCAACCAGAAGTTGACCCCTTATTTTTTTTTAAATGCCTCGCTCTTACTCACTCAATCAAACATTTACTCTCTTCCTCTCACTTACTCTAACTCACATTCTCACTTAGTCATTCTCACTCATACTCTATCCAACTCACTGCTACACACAAACGTTCTCACATTTCTTGGTTCTCACTCTCACTTACTAACATACTTACGCACACGCACTGATTCTGAGCTCTGGGGATACTGAACATGTTGCACAATTGATTGCTACACCCCGACTCACCTCCGCTCCCCCTCACAACCTCTAATCAATCACTTGTTTGAACACACTCACACTCCTTTACCCCCTCTCTCGTACTCACTTTCACTTAATAATACACACTCTCTGTAAAGTCCTATAAAAATACTAATACAATAGAATGCAATACACTACTTTTCTTTGGGCCCACTGGCCTGTCAAGTTCTCTCTCTAACTACCTATGGGGCAGGGGTAGTCTGACTGGCTTTATCCCCATGAAGGCCTATTTTGAAATCTTGAAAGTGAGGGATTTGGTGTTGAAAGTTATAATTATTTCTAATGATTCAAGTGACTTTCACTGGAGTCTGCATTTTTAATTGCATTGGTCCAGGGCAATTAAAACGGTAAACTCTGCAGTGAGCGTAGAGTTCAGGGC